>NC_051158.1:126952878-127005379 GCF_013339745.2 Dermacentor silvarum | reverse complement strand
AAATAGTTGTATTTTGTATCTGTGATCTGTCCGCCAATACATGGCATTGTTTTTTTTTAATTACCTTTACTATGACGTGCCTGTCCTGCTTGGACCCCTGTGGTGATCTCTAGCATGTACTAAATAAATAGGACAAATATAGTCGGTGGCTTTCAATTGGAACGTGACCCACTATACTTGTAGTTCTGTTTACAGAGTAAAATTTCAGTATCGGGAATTTTACTCGACAACCAGGTTTCTGTTAGTACCACTATGTCTGCGAAACAGTCAGCCAATCAAAGACGGACTCATCCCGTTTATTTAATAAGCTTCTAATATTTGCAAAAAAGACAGAAACTGGTTTCAATTCTGGGACAAGTTTAGTAGGCTGGGATTGCTAGGAAGTGGGTGCAAGAATGTTCAGATTTTTGGAACCTGAAGGCGAAGGTGACGACACAAAATCACGTTTACGTTCATATTTGCTGTCAGTCTGACTGGAGTAGACGAAGCATTTTTTTCTTAATAAATAGCTTGTTGTCACGTATGGTATTGATTGTTCAACAGTCGACTTTCCCTACTCGTGAAGTTTTTTTGCGCGTGTTCCTAGTTTCTTTGCAAAAATTTTTACATAAAGTGACGCCGGTGCCTTTTACTTTGGTCTTGCCTGTCATAATTCTTTACTTTATCTTAAACGTAGAAAGTTTTATAATTACGGGACGGCACTTCTTATTCGCCTATGAACCCAGTCTGTGTGCGTGTGAAATGTCATCAGGCGATTAGCTGGTTACCTAGAGTTGAGTTAATTGAGTGGACCTGATCTCGAGACAGCGATCAAGTTTCGGCTGCGGCATCAGTTATTATAAAAATATAAGGTGCTATCGCCATGATCTATCCTCGAAATCATTGAGGTGTGAATACAGTTCAGCATTCACCCCCCGAACAGCATCAGAGAGAGTTTGTTGCAGGTCGCTTGATGGCGTTTTGTCCAAAGAATTTTCGCGAGCTTCTACTGCTACCAATCTTCAGTTAATATCCGAGGCTGTTTGTTCTAATATCACCTGACTTGACTTCTCCGCATCAAGGACTTGTTTTAATGCGTTAAGGCGTGCGTCAACGTGCGCATTAATTGGTTTACCAACTTTAGCCAGCTCACCAGGAAGATCAATGGGACCCGGATAAGATTCCACGTCCCCACTCATGAGCTAAACACTCATAAATACACAAGTGAAGAACACTTGGGCATGGTACAAACAGCAGATACAGCTTATTTGACTTTTAGAGTAACATGAATGAGCTTCACCAACATGGATTAGAAGAAAAAACGAGTTTTTAGTCGACTGCATTGCTGCTGCTAGAACAGGCCCACTGAAAACAGCCGGGTGACGACAGTCTACTTATAAACTTGCGGCTGTGTGGTGACGTTGTCGATGAGAATTCGAAGATTAGGGAGCGACTGCAGGCAGGCTAGGCGCACTATCCAACACAGGACACTGCGGAGTATGGATCTGTATCCAAAGCCGAAGAAGACAACAGAAACTTTGGCGGTCCGCCTTGGACAACACTCCTTCAGCATACAACAGCATAACAAAACAGCAGCATAGAAACGGCGCAGTATGACTCCCTGTGGTGTAGTGGGCGGCGCGGTTGCTCGTTGCGGTGTCGAATCTGTGTGCCCTAGTGCTGGTCGTGGAGCCCACACACCCGAGTTCACAGTGGTATGTGCCATTGCGCTTGGATCCTTTCTGCACATCACCAGGATCGGCCACCATTTTAGCACACGCACAACAAAAGTTCACGGAAGCATAGCCATAAACAGCTTCGCTGCTAAAAAAAACTGAAAAGCACGGAGTGAGAAAGTTTCTAGAGGTCGAAACTTTAAATTAAGACCTTAACCCTAAACGATCAGCCATAAGCTATTCACGAACCAAACGCGGCAGTTTTCTGTTCCCGCAAACGGGGGTGCTACGCGTAAATTTAAAAAGAGCGCAAGGAATAAAAGCTATATGATACGCGCCGATAACAGAATGCTGAGGTACGATTTGAATGGTCACTATGTATAAAACAACGGAAACAATTCTTATAAAAAGCCATAGAAGTGTTCTAAATTTAGTAATGATATTCTATTTCGCCTACGTTTATTGTATGCTTAATTTGTGTGCGACCCCACTGCCTAAAAGTAGCCTACAAAACGTATCCGCTTAAGCAGAAGAAATAAAAAAAGGAGGTCGGTGGATCCTCTTTTCTCTCTCCCTCTTATGCTCGTATTTTTTTATTGACACGCACTTTGGTGACATCCCGTGGCCCTTCCCCGTGGAGCTGAGTCGTGGTCCCTAAAGGGCTGCAGAAAATAGCGCCTCTGCAATCTTCACAACCACAATCTCTCTCACCGGCATGCATTTTCACTGGGCTGGAATGGTTCCAGAAGGGCGAAGGTACACGTGCAACAACGCCCGCAGCTTTACCACCCTTTCGGGCTACGGTTCTAAACTGGTTCTCCCCATAGGGCCTTGCGAGGATCCGGTTGACCTCCCCCAAGACGCTCACAAACCCCGTGGACTACCGACGTCGGGTAGGGGGGACGTCTGTACCCTTTTGATTACCGGTGGGTGACCGGCGGCGGGATTCGAACCAACCACCTGCCGTAGCCGTGGCGGACGTCCTATCAACTAGGCCACTGCTGCGGTGGAGACACCTGCTCAAAAATATATTTCGGCGTCATATTGACACGTATACATGTTTATCTTTCACCGGTGGCCGCTTTCCACCGGCTAACAAATGTTAAACGTTATCGCTCGGCGCAGGACGCGCCTGTATCGGAAGTTTCTAGAACGTTATCGATGCTTCTTTCCGTTGCCTGTTTTCACCGACGCTTATGTTATCTGATTGTATGACCGACGCGAATTGTCTAGAACTTTCTGGAAGACACGCGGGCATCAGGGATTAATCTGGAACCTTCGATGACTCAGGTATAAAAGTCGACGCGCTTCGCCGCTGATCAGATTTTCGACGATCGCCGACTGTGTTCGCCGCTATCGTTGTGCTTTGAGTGTAGCTTCCTTTTGTGGGCACAGGTTCGCCCAATAAACAACCAGTTTCTTCATACACAGTTTTGCGACTGTTTTCTCTACCGTCACTACTACGTGACATCTGGTGGAGGTGCTAGTTCGTTCATGCACCGAACGCCCCTGCAAAGCCGCGACCCAAGCCCGAAACCGGAGGACGAGACCAACGTCGCCAAGGACCAGCGAGCTAGCCGTAGGCAGCAAGGACTTGTGCCGGAGTTCGGACTTCTTCCCGAAAAGACCACTGCAATCAAGGCCAAGTCAACAACCAAAATGGCAGCACCAGCGTCCCCCATCCTGCTGCAGCAACCTCGGGAGCCACCGACTTTTCATAGATCATCCGCTGAAGACCCTGAAACCTGGCTGGAGACATACGAGAGGACCGCGACGTTCAACAAATGGAGCGACGACGACAAGCTGCGCCATGTTTATTTTTCATTGGATGATGCGGCTCGGACCTGGTTTGAGAACAGAGAGACCACCCTGGTGACGTGGGACCTATTTCGTGAGAACTTCGTGAGGACTTTCACGAATGTCGTGCGAAAAGAAAGGGCCGAAGTTTTATTAGAATCCAGAGTGCAATTGCCGAACGAGAACATCGCGATCTTCACGGAGGAGATGACTCGCCTCTTCCGCCACGCCGACCCCGATATGTCTGAGGAAAAGAAAGTTCGATTCTTGATGTGGGGCGTCAAAGAGCATCTATTCACTGGATTGATGCGCAACCCGCCCAAGACTGTCGCCGAATTTCTTTCCGAGGCTACAACGATCGAGAAGACGCTTGAAATGCGCGTCAGGCAATACAACCACCGTGCCCTGACTAACTCCGCCGACGCTCAAGCGCTAGGCGCCGACGACCTGCGCGAGACCATCAGAGCGGTCGTTCGCGAGGAGCTGCATAAGCTCTTTCCCAGGTCGCAGCCTCACGTGGCATCTATCACCGGACGTCATCAACGACGAAGTTCAGCGCTCACTTGGAGGTTCCCGATGTGCAGCCACAATCGCCGCAACCCCAGCCAGAAGCGCTGACCTGCGCCGCCGTCACCCGTCGTCAAGGCCCCCCTCCGCGCTCGCGCCAGAGCCCCGTAACGCCGCAGTTCCGTCGTCCACCGCCGCCGCCGCCAGCACGCCCGCCCGTCGCCCAGCGCAGCTACCAGCGGAAGACGGACATTTGGCGCGCCCCCGACCACCGCCCGCTCTGCTATCACTGCGGGGAAGCCGGCCATGTCTACCGCCGATGCCCATACCGCGAGATGGGCCTACGAGGGTTCGCCGTCAACGCGCCACGTCCACAGCTTGGCGAGCGACCACGTGACATCACCGACTACCTTGCCGGAGCCCAGTGGCAACCACGACGACCCTCACGCTCACCGTCACCAGGCCGCTACATCTCGCCGCATCGCCGCCTGTATGCCGGCCCAACCCGGGGCCGATCTCCCAGCCCATACCCGGAAGACTAAAAGCAGCAACCGATGGAGGTGCGGTTGCTGTACGACGCAATGCCGAAGATCCTCCGCCGCCGACGACGACGACGATTCGCGAATCATCACGACGAGATATCAGCACGCCGCCTAGCAACAGCCTTGACAACACATCACCGCCGAACGAAGACCTTCCGACGCGACGTAGCAGCAGCAGAGCAAGCCGACGCAGCCGTGATCCGACGCCACGAATTAACCGCAACGCCAGACGCCGGTCTACCGATCTAGACGTGCTCATCGATGGTCATAACGTCACCGCTCTCGTCGACACTGGCGCCGACTATTCAGTTTTCAGTGGCGCGTTCGCCGCCAAGTTAAAGAAGGTGAAGAAGGCCTGGCAAGGACCCGATATACGGACAGCGGGAGGTCACCTAATAACGCCGGCTGGAATCTGCACAGCGCGAGTCACGGTAAACAATCGCACTTACCCGGCGAGTTTCGTAATCCTGCCGCACTGCTCCAGGGACGTCATCCTAGGCATGGACTTTCTAAACCAACATGGTGCAGTCATCGACTTAAGGTCCAAGTCGATAACGCTTTCAACACACAAAGCGATACCGCCGGATACAAGCATCAGTTACCATGCCTTGAATGTGCTTGAAGAACAAGTCACCGTTCCGCCTCGCTCAAGCGTAATGATTTCCGTCGGTACCGAAGTGTCTGCAGACATGGAGGGCGTCATCGAGGGCGATCATCACTTACTGCTCGACCGTGAAATTTGCGTCGCTAGAGGCATAGGTGAACTACGCGAAGGGAAAGCAAGAGTGAGGCTCACGAACTTCAGCCACGAATATAAGCACATTAACAAAGGCACCACGGTCGCCTACATCGACGAAATGTACAAGCCAGCAGTGCTTTCGCCTTCACGGATTCCAGTGCACCTTCAACGACGACTGTAGTACCTGAACCAACTTTCGACGTCAATCAGAACCTTCGCAATCATAAGAAAGAACAGGTAAAGCTCTGCTCCTGCAATACAAGGACTGATCCTCGTCGTCGTCAAAAGTCCGACAAACCCCTGTCGCCAAGCACCGCATTATAACCGACGAATATGTCCGCCCACTCCGTCAGAGCCCGTACCGAGTTTCGGCGCGCGAACGCGAGGCCATAAGGCAACAAGTCGACGAAATGCTACGCGACGACATCATCCAGCCGTCCAAGAGTCCGTGGGCGTCCCCCGTGGTGTTAGTGAAGAAGAAGGATGGAACCCTACGTTTCTGCGTCGATTATCGTCGGCTCAACAAGATCACGAAGAAGGATGTATACCCCCTCCCACGGATTGACGACGCCTTGGATCGACTCTACAACGCAAAGTATTTTTCGTCGATGGACCTCAAAACCGGCTACTGGCAAATCGAAGTCGACGAGAGGGACCGGGAGAAGACTGCATTTATAACACCAGACGGACTGTTCGAGTTCAAGGTCATGCCGTTTGGTCTTTGCTCGGCACCTGCGACTTTCCAACGCGTCATGGATACAGTACTGGCAGGCTTGAAGTGGCAGACTTGCCTCGTCTATTTGGACGACGTCGTTGTGTTTGCCTCAAGCTTCGAAGAACACCTCCGGCGCCTTCAAGCAGTTATTCAAGTAATCAAGACCTCCGGACTCACGTTAAAGCCAGAAAAGTGCCGCTTCGCATACGAGGAGCTCTTGTTTTTGGGCCACGTCATCAACAAGTCTGGAGTGTGCCCTGACCCACAGAAAACGGCGGCCATCGCTGACTTTCCTCCGCCCGCCGCAAGAAGGCAGTCCGTAGATTTCTTGGACTGCGCGCCTATTACAGGCGCTTCGTCAAGCACTTTTCACCGATCGCTGAGCCACTGACGTACCTCACGAAGGCCGACGTCGAGTTCAAGTGGGAGACGCCGCAAATCGAAGCATTTGAAGAACTGAAGCGACACCTGCAATCGCCGCCAATACTGGCACATTTCGACGAAAACGCCGATACCGAAGTGCACACCGACGCAACCAGTGTAGGACTCAGCGCCGTGCTTGTGCAGAGGACTGAGGGACTAGAAAGGGTTGTAAGTTACGCTAGCCGGTTGCTGTCGAAGGCGGAAACAAATTATTCCACAACCGAAAAGGAGTGTCTCGTCATCATCTGGGCTAAATCAAAGTTTCGCCGCTACCTCTATGGCAGGCCCTTCAAAGTTGTGAGCGACCACCACGCCTTGTGTTGGCTAGCTAACTTGAAGGATCCTTCAGGTCGCCTCGCACGCTGGAGCCTGGGACTTCAAGCATTCGACATCACCGTCGTTTACAAGTCCGGGCGATAGCACTCTTACGCCGATTGTTTGTCTCGCGCCCCCGTCGAACCGCCGCCACAAGACGACCAGGATGACGACACTTTCTTGGGACCCATCAGTGCCGACGAATTCGCCGAACAACAACGAGCCGACCCGGAACTAAGGAGCCTTGTAGACTACCTGGAAGGCAAGACCGTCATTGTGCCGAAGGTGTTCAGGCGAGGATTGGCGTCGTTTTTCTTGCAAAACGACATTCTCCTAAAGAAGAACTTCTCGCCTCTCCGAGCCAACTACCTCCTCGTGGTACCCTCAGCATTGCGTCCAGAGGTTCTGCAAGCTCTCCATGACGATCCAACGGCTGGACATCTCGGTTTTTCACGCACTCTCGCGAGGATACAAGAAAAATACTACTGGCCTCGCCTCTCTGCCGACGTCGCCGATTACGTAAGGACATGCCGAGACTGTCAGCGACGCAAAACACCGCCGACAAGGCCAGCCGGACTTCTACAGCCAATCGAGCCACCTCGCCGACCGTTCCAGCAGATCGGGATGGACTTACTGGGACCTTTTCCGACGTCGAAGTCCGGGAATAAATGGATCGTCGTCGCCACGGACTACCTCACCCGCTACGGCGAAACAAAGCCTTGCCCAAAGGCAGTGCCGCCGAGGTAGCCCGATTCTTCGTTGAGAACATCCTCCTGCGTCAGGGTGCCCCAGAAGTCCTCATCACCGACAGAGGCACGGCCTTTACGGCAGAACTAACTCAAGCCATCCTGCGGTACAGCCAGACAAGCCATCGCCGCACCACCGCCTACCACCCGCAGACGAATGGCCTCACCGAGCGCCTAAATAAGACCATCGCCGACATGCTGGCAATGTACGTCGACGTCGAACACAAGACGTAGGATGCCATCCTTCCGTACGTGACTTTCGCATACAACACGGCCGTGCAAGAAACGACGCACATGGCGCCGTTCAACCTGGTCTACGGAAGGAACGCTGGCAACCACGCTTGACGCCATGCTACCAGACGTCGCTGACGAAGAAAATGTCGACGTTGCCACTTATTTGCAGCGTGCCGAAGAAGGTCGACAGCTCGCCCGCCTGCGCATCAAGAACCAGCAGAGGACCGACAGCCGACACTACAATCTTCGACGACGCTACGTCGAGTACCAGCCCGGCGACCGTGTTTGGGTCTGGACTCCGATTCGCCGGACGAGGACTTAGCGAGAAACTATTGCGTCGCTATTTCGGACCATATAAGATAATCCGACGTATTGGCGCACTGGACTATGAGGTCGTGCCAGACGGCATTTCGCAATCACAGCGGCGTGTTTGTAGCATCGGGACGATGCTTTTTAAGGGGAGGGTATTGACACGTATACATGTTTATCTTTCACCGGTGGCCGCTTTCAACCGGCTAACAAATGTTAAACGTTATTGCTCCGCGCAGGACGCGCCTGTATCGGAGGTTTCTAGAACGTTATCGATGCTTCTTTCCGTTGCCTGTTTTCACCGACGCTTATGTTATCTGATTGTATGACCGACGCGAATTGTCTAGAACTTTCTGGAAGACACGCGGGCATCAGGGATTAATCTGGAACCTTCGATGACTCAGTAATAAAAGTCGACGCGCTTCGCCGCTGATCAGATTTTCGACGATCGCCGACTGTGTTCGCCGCTATCGTTGTGCTTTGGGTGTAGCTTGCTTTTGTGGGCACAGGTTCGCCCAATAAACAACCAGTTTCGTCATACACAGTTTTGCGACTGTTTTCTCTACCGTCACTACTACGTGACAATATTATCTAGCTTCCCCTCACACGGGGCCACTGGACAGTGTTCTGACTGCTTCAGCGTACTAATGATTATCCTGCCGTTCTTCGCCCTTATAAGCTGCTTACCCGCTAAGTTGCCACTATAACATTAAACATCCAGAAGTTTGCGCCGGCGCAAAGGGCGAGGGTTCGTCAAATTGACTAAAGGAAGCCGCGGCGTTTGAGCACAGGTGACGGAACGGAACCATCGTCACTATAATATGTGAATACGTTCGAGCCTTGAATGGCACTGCAGTTGTGTGCTAATATACAGGGTGTCCCAGCTATCATGCATCAATATTAAAAAAAAGAAATTAGTGGAGCTTGCACTGGTGGCACAAGGCTAAAGAAACAGAGGAGCTGATCGGCACCTAACTGGTCTGGCCTTGCGGCGTTACGCTTTTTCCGGAATTTATTGATTATCGATCGATTATTGATTACCTATTGATTGGCTATCGCAAGGTATTGGCCACATATTTGGGCTAGGCTAAGCACTACCAAGTCATACCCAGTATTTTGCAGGATTTATTGATTATTTATCTGTTATCAATTACCTATTGATTGGCTATCGATTGGGTATCGCAGGTGAAGCGAGGCGCAGCTCTGCGCAGTGACGTCATCGCTAGGCGAGTTTTTGCGAACGCTTCGCGTTGAAACGGAAAGCTTAAACATCTCGGCTGTCAAGAAGAGCAACTGCATTACTCGAACAAAACCTGGTGCATTATTTTTGCGAGTACAGTGGAGTAGCCGCCAATAATTTTTTGGTTAGTGAGATTTATTAGGTAATTGTATTTAATTATATAACTCGAGAAGTACTGTCCCAATTACCAAATTGTTAATGAGGCAGTTGTAAGCACCCCCAAATAACATAACTACGGCACTTTCAGCGACGTACGAATATTAATTGTGTACTAATTTCTCCCCACTGATAAAGAAACCATACGAAAATGCGAAACATGAAAAATACCACGTGGGTGCGCTCCCACCCGCATCATAAAGCAACGCCCTCGAGCAGGCTCCTTTCGAGTTAGCCAGAACGAAATAAAGGAAATAAAGAAAAAACATCGTGATCGAGCTAGTGCCTTATCTGCCGCGCCCCGGCCGAAGCAACACGCCGCGTTTGGTGTTAGTTGGAATCAAGCTGTGATAGCTTTAGTCTTAGCGTTGATAAAGTGCACAGATAAGTATTTTTTCTTTTTTGGCACAAAGCTTATCACCACAAAAGCGAATTGTCAGTGCGAAGGTTTAAAGGTACATTTTGTTTCGTCCCAGTCGCTATGTCTTTCTCTAATGAGCAGAAGGCAAACATGGGCATTGCCTTGGAAGCTGCAAATGGCAACAAAGGGAAGGCCGCAAAGATATATCTGCCGTATAATTGTGGTGCTAGACAAAACGTATCGACGATTACCAGAAATTATGAAAACCTCAGAGAAACCAGCAGCTTCGATGAACAGCGGCAGCGGACTCCATCTTTGAGTCCTATAGCCTACGCGCGGTTGGTCTAGCATTTATGGCCTCAAACCATCATGCTATCGTGCTGGACGTGGCCGCCCAGGTACCAATTTCCAAATCCTCAGTTTGGAGGATTCTAAATGACTCGGTCTTTCACCCGCGCCACCCTAACCTGCACCAATGATTACAAGACATGAATCTGCAGATCGTCTATATTTCTCAAATTGGGTCCTCACAAAAGCTTATGGGTGACCGGACTCTTCTTGACAAACATCACGTGGGCCGACGAAGCCAATTTTTGCTGAAACGCCCAGGTCAATTTGCATAATGCATACTATTGGAGTGACTCCGATCACACTGCGTAAAGCGCAATCGGCACCAGTACCAGTGGTCGTTCACTGTGTCGTGCGCAATTTACGCCGGTGCTATAATTGTTCCGGTTTCCTTCGAGCACGCACTGATGGGCAGGGTTACGTGGGCGAAATAAATGAAGGAGTGGTGGAGGAGTTTTCTCAGCGAAATTGCGCTGTCACCGTCTTCCACTTCTGCGGTATCAGCAAGATGAGGCGCCAGCACACAGCAGCCGGCGAGCCCAAACTGGCTGGATACGACTCTTTTATGCGCAGTTGATTGGAAGGCATGGTCTTTAATTTGGTCGGCTGGGTCACCTGACCTGTCTCCACTCGATTTGTTTTTTGTAGCGAGAGCTACACTGGCCGCATTCTCGCCGTTTCGCTGTGGCCGGTGGCCGCACCGCGATCTGAGCCGTTGCCTAGCAACCGCCGCAGGCAGTGCTGCTCGCTGCGTCATCTGGCGTCGTCTGCTCGAGTTACCACGGCGCGGCGACGCGTCGCCACCGCCGCCGTTGTGTTGCTGTGGCATCTTGCATGTGGCATGACGTCAGAGGAGGAGCGGTGAAACCGCGTTGCAACAGAGCAGGAGCGGGCATTGCATCATTTATATAGAAGAGGCGGCTCGGTGGGATTCGTCGGCAGATATGGAAAGTGAGTCAGAGAGACTGAAAGAAGCCAGGCTTCTTCGTCGGAACCGTGCGTAGGCTTTAGGACTCAAAGATGCAGTCCGCTGCCGCTGTTCATCGAAGCTGCTGGTTTCTCTGAGGTTTTCATAATTTCTGGTAATCGTCGATACGTTTTGTCTAGCACCACAATTATACGGCAGATATATCTTTGCGGCCTTCCCTTTGTTGCCATTTGCAGCTTCCAAGGCAATGCCCATGTTTGCCTTCTGCTCATTAGAGAAAGACATAGCGACTGGGACGAAACAAAATGTACCTTTAAACCTTCGCACTGACAATTCGCTTTTGTGGTGATAAGCTTTGTGCCAAAAAACAAAAAGTACTTATCTGTGCACTTTATCAACGCTAGGACTAAAGCTATCACAGCTTGATTCCAACTAACACCAAACGCGGCGTGTTGCTTCGGCCGGGGCGCGGCAGATAAGGCACTAGCTCGATCACGACGTTTTTTCTTTATTTCCTTTATTTCGTTCTGGCTAACTCGAAAGGAGCCTGCTCGAGGGCGTTGCTTTATGATGCGGGTGGGAGCGCACCCACGTGGTATTTTTCATGTTTCGCATTTTCGTATGGTTTCTTTATCAGTGGGGAGAAATAGTACACAATTAATATTAGTACGTCGCTGAAAGTGCCGTAGTTATGTTATTTGGGGGTGCTTACAACTGCCTCATTAACAATTTGGTAATTGGGACAGTACTTCACGAGTTAGATAATTAAATACAATTACCTAATAAATCTCACCAACCAAAAAATTATTGGCGGCTACTCTACTGTACTCGCAAAAATAATGCACCAGGTTTTGTTCGAGTAATGCAGTTGCTCTTCTTGACAGCCGAGCTGTTTAAGCTTTCCATTTCAAGGCGAAGCGTTCGCAAAAACTCGCCTAGTGATGACGTCACTGCGCAGAGCTGCACCTCGCTTCACCTTGCGATAGCCAATCAATAGCCAATCAATAGGTAATTGATAACAGATAAATAATCAATAAATCCTGCAAAATACTGGGTATGACTTGGTTGTACTTAGCCTAGCCCAAATATATGGCCAATACCTTGCGATAGCCAATCAATAGGTAATCAATAATCGATCCATAATCAATAAATTCCGGAAAAGCGTAACGCCGTAAGGCCAGGACCAGTTAGGTGCCGATCAGCTCCTCTGTTTCTTTAGCCTTGTGCCACCAGTGCAAGCTCCACTAATTTCTTTTTTTTAATATTGATGCATGATAGCTGGGACACCCTGTATATTAGCACACAACTGCAGTGCCATTCAAGGCTCGAACATATTCACATATTATAGTGACGATGGTTCCGTTCCGTCACCTGTGCTCAAACGCCGCGGCTTCTTTCAGTCGATTTGACGAGCCCTCGCCCTTTGCGCCCGCGCAAACTTCTGGATGTTTAATGTTACAGTGGCAACTTAGCGTGTAAGCACCTTATAAGGGCGAAGAACGGCACGATAATCATTAGTACGCTCAAGCAGTCAGAACACTGTCCAGTGGCCCCGTGTGAGGGGAAGCTAGATAATATGACGCCGAAATATATATTTTTGAGCAGGTGTCTCCACCGCAGCAGTGGCCTAGTTGATAGGACGTCCGCCACGGCTACGGCAGGTGGTTGGTTCGAAACCCGCTTCCGGTCACCCACCGGTAATCAAACGGGTACAGACGTCCCCCCTACCCGACGTCCGGTAGTCCACGGGGTTTGTGAGCGTCTTGGGGGAGGTCAACCGGATCCTCGCAAGGCCCTATGGGGAGAACCAGTTTAGTACCGTAGCCCGAAAGGGTGGTAAAGCTGCAGGCGTTGTTGCACGTGTACCTTCGCCCTTCTGGAACCATTCCAGCCCAGTGAAAATGCATGCCGGTGAGAGAGATTGTGGTTGTGAAGATGCAGAGGCGCTATTTTCTGCAGCCCTTTAGGGACCACGACTCAGCTCCACGAGGAAGGGCCGTTGGATGTCATCAAAAGTGCGTGTCAATAAAAAAATACGAGCATAAGAGGGAGAGAGAAAAGAGGATACCACCGACCTCCTTTTTTTATTTCTTCTGCTTAAGCGGATATGTTTAGTAGGCTACTTTTAGGCAGTGGGGTCGCACACAAATTAAGCATACAATAAACGTAGGCTGAAATAGAATATGATTGCTAAATTTAGAACACTTCTAAGATATTTTATAAGAATTATTGCCGTTGTTTTATACATAGTGAGCATTCAAATCGTACCTCAGCATTCTGTTATCGGCACGTATCATATCGTGTTTTATTCCTTGCGCTCTTTTTAAATTTACGCGTAGCACCCCCGTTTGCGAAACGTGGTTAGGTGCATCTCCATCAGAGTGTGGAACAGAAAATGGCGCGTTTGGTTCGTGAATAGGTTATGGCTGATCGTTTAGGGTTAAGATCTTAATTTAAAGTTTCGACCTCTAGAAACTTTCTCACACTGCATTTGAGTTTTTTTTTAGCAGCGAAGCTGTTTATGGCTATGCTTCCGTGAACTTTTGTTGTGCATGTGCTAAAATGGTGGCCGATCCTGGTGATGTGCAGAAAGGATCCAAGCGCAATGGCACATACCACTGTGAACTCCGGGTGGTGGGCTCCAGGACCAGCAGCTAGGGCACACAGATTCGACACCGCAACGAGCAACCGCGCCGCCCACTACACCACAGGGACTCATACTGCGCTGTTTCTATGCTGCTGTTTTGTTTATGCTGTTGTATGCTGAAGGAGTGTTGTCCAAGGCGGACCGCCAAAGTTTCTGTTGTCTTCTTCGGCTTTGGATACAGATCATACTCCGCGGTGTCCTGTGTTGGATAGTGCGCATAGCCTTCCTGCAGTCGCTCCCCTAATCTTCGAATTCTCATCGACAACGTCACCACACAGCCGCAAGTTTATAAGTAACAGTCGTCACCCGGCTGTTTTCAGTGGGCCTGTTCTAGCAGCAGCAATGCAGTCGACTAAAAACTCGTTTTTTCTTCTAATCCATGTTTGTAAAGCGCATTCATATTACTCTAAAAGTCAAATAAGCTGTATCTGCTGTTTGTATACCATGCCCAAGTGTTGTTCACCTATGTATTTATGAGTGTTTAGCTCATGAGTGGGGACGTGGAATCTTATACGGGTCCCATTGATCTTCCTGGTGAGCTGGCTAAAGTTGGTAAGCCAATTAATGCGCACGTTGACGCACGCCTTAAAGAATTAAACAAGTCCTCGATGAGGAGAAGTCAAGTCAGGTGATATTAGAACAAACAGTCTCGGATATTAACTGATGATTGGTTGCTGTAGAAGCTCACGTAAATGCTTTGGACAAAACGTCACCAAGTGACCTGCAACAAACTCTATCTGATGCTGTGCGGGGGGGTGAATGCTTAACTGTATTGACACCTAAATGATGTTCAGGGTAGATCATGGCGATAGCACCTTATATTTTTATAATAACTGATGCCGCAGCCGAAACTTGATCGCAGTCTGAAGATCAGGTCAGCTCAATTAACTTAACTCTAGGTGTCCAGCTACCCGCCTCATGACATTTCACACGCACACAGAGTGGGTTCGTACGCGAATAAGAAGTGCCGTCCTGTAATTATAAAGCTTTCTACGTTTAAGATAAAGGAAATAATTATGACAGTCAAGGCCAAAGTAAAAGGTACAGGCGTCAGTTTAAGCGAAAATTTTTCCAAAGAAACTAGGAACACACGCAAAAAACTGCACGAGCACGGAAAGTCGACTGTTTACAATATGCTGTACATGACAAGCTATTTATTAACCAACTGAGAGCGAATATAAACTTAACCGTGATGTCGTGTCGTCATGTTCCAAAAATCTGAACATTGTTCCACCCACTTCCTAGCAATTCCAGCATGTATACTAACCGTGTCGCCGAGTTGAAACCACTCTCAGTTTTTTTTAAACATTAGAAGCTTATTAAGTAAACGGGATGAGTGCCTCTTTGATTTGCGACGGTTTAGCAGACATAGTGGTACTTACAGAAACCTGGTTGTCGAGTAAAGTTCGCGATACTGAAATTTTACACTCGATAAACAACTACATGTTTACAGGTCTGATCGAACAAAAAGGACAGGTGGTGGTGTACTCATAGTAGTATCAGGTAAATTTCATTCTCTCAAAAATCGTATAGCTTCGCCACTTGAAGTCCTATGCGCATGTGTTCGCTTTGGGTATCACGACGTTTTGTGTACTTGCTACCGTCCGACTGCACATGCTATATTTTGGAGCTTCCAAAAACAAGAAGGCTTGCAGCGAAAAGTCAAATGAAACTTTGCGCAAGCCCGCTTAGCCTCCTGGTAGCAAAATAAGCATTTTAGTGGGAAATATTCTTTTTGGGAGGTCTTTTTGCCTTTCAAGTCTGTTGCATGGTTTCAACGCGTATCGGGCAGGACTTTGGTGTTGCTTTCACAGGCGTGATATACTATAATATTGCCACATGGTGTGGCACAGCAAGGGGACTGAAGAAGAAGAAGAGAACGAGGTTCGTCTCGGCATCACGCGTCGACGCTTACGCTTGCCTAGATCCTCATTCAGCGTGTATTCTACAGTAGGTTATACGTGGCAATTTGGTGGAGGTGCTGGGTACGCTCAACTTATGCAGGAGACCCCACTGGGCAGCACGAACCCCGTCCCACAATTGGAGCTGACTCCAGTTCACCGTACAAGCCGGCGAATCCGAGACCTCGCCCCTGAATTTGGAAACCTCCAGGAGCAAGTGATGACTGCGACCACTGCGAATCCTACGGAAAGGCTGACACCGACTTACCTAACTGTGCTGAACCCACAAGTGCCGACGGCTTTTCATGGCGACACATTTGAAGACGTGGAAGACTGGCTCGCGGAGTTCGGGCGCGTGGCTGCGTGTAAGGAGTGGGACAACAACGCCAAACTCAGGCACGTCTACTTCAGCCTCCAGGATGGTGGTCGCACGTGGTTTTGAACCGCGAAAGTGCCCTGTCATCCTGGCCCGAGTTCCAGCGCAAGCGACTTACTCCAGCCCCGCCCGCCGGGAAAAAGCGGAGCGAGTCCTTCAATCACGCGTTCAAAAAAAAAAAAAAAAAAAAATCACATCATCTCACCCTACGGGCAACCATGGTGGGATGCGAAAGCATCGCGGGGGTGCGCATCGAGTTTCCGTTTCGTTTCACTTGGCAACACAACCCAATGAAAGTTAGAGTGAGAGAATGTATTGAGAAGAGAGGAGACGTTTGTACGGGGTTGTTGCGTCTTTATTTAGAGATCGTACGTGATTCCTAGCGTCGGTGCGCGCGGTATGTTGAAGACGATCCCGAAGTTCGGGGTCCGCTTGCCGACGCTGACGTTTGCGTTCGGCTTCCTGAGCCTTCCTCTGCTCCGCAGCGGTGGCGCTGCCGCTGCAACTAGCGCCGACGTTGACGCTGTTCATGGCGTTTCGCACATCGTTGCACAGAGAGAGAGTGATGGAAGCACAGCAAACGCGTGCTTTATATTGCGTCGCGACACTTGCGCCGCCTACCGGCGTACCCTTAGAGAGAGAGAGTGAGAGAGAGAGTTATATGCAATGATTTGCTGCGCCGCACCTGTGGCAGAGAGGGGGAGAGGGAAGGAGGAGAGGCACACCTGCGTAGGAGAGGAGAATGAGGGAGAGTTGCGCATCCGCAGTAAGGGTGCAGACGCCGCAGAACGGACACTGCCCCGAGCGTAAGATGCTCTCGCATCTAAAACCCAACGCGAGCGTCAGGATGTACGTGGAGGACATGACACGTCTCTTTCCGCGTGCCGACCCGAGCATGTTGGTAGAGAAGAAGGTGCGTCATCTGATGAGAGGCGTAAAGGAGCAGCTCTTTGGCGGTTTTGTTCGGAATACGCCGAGGACTGTTGAGGAGTTCCTCACCGAAGCCACCGCGATGGAGAAGACGCTTCAGCAACGGTATAGAACATGTACAACCGGCAAGTCAATGCCGCCTGCACTCCGGATACGCCGGGCTTCGGTGCGACGTCGCCTTGCTTTGCGAGCTGATTCGCTCCGTGGTTCGCGACGAGCTGAAGAAGCACCACGGTACGTCGCCACCTCCTGTCAGCTCCCTCGCCAGCGTCGTACGCAAAGAAGTACAGCAGGAACTGCAGGCATCTATATCCAGCTGTGAAGCATCACCTCTGCCAAGCGAGCCCCGGCGCAAGACTTACGCAGAAACATTGCTGAGCCCCGCCCAAGCTTTCGCACCTACTTATGTTGCGTCGCCAGTCGCGTTGCAGGCGGCGCAAGCCGCTCCGACTGCCCCGCTACCGTACCTCAACGCCGAATACCCGCGAGGAAATCAGGGGTTTGTCGAGCACCCGATCGACGACTGCTGTGCTACTACTGCGGTGAAGCGGGTCATGTGTATCGGGAGTGCCCCTACCGACGACTCGGACTGTGGGGTTTTTCTATCGGTTCGCCTCGACCTAGCTTCGGCCAAAGGCCTCCCGACATCGCAGAATTCCTCGACCAGCAGGGCAGGCCGGACACATTCCAGTGGCAGTCACGCTCATCCTCACCGCGGCGACATTTCCTTGCTTGTGATACAACTTCAAGGACGATGCAAGGGAGATCACCAAGTCCACGCAGGAAAAACTGACGTCAGCGAGCTTCCGAGGCGGGTCGCTGATACTCGACGCGCTGGAGACCTTGTATCGTCCCGACTACCGCAGAAGAACAAAAACACGATGACGCCAGACCCAGTTCCTCCGAACAAGATTTCACTGGACATACCTGTGTTGGTTGAGGGCAGAAAAATTAGTGCACTTCTAGATACCGGCGCCGATTACTCTATTCTTAATGGCAAACTGGCGAGCATTCTGAAAAAAGTTACATTGCCCTGGAATGGGGCGCCAGTTCGGTGTGACGACTTCGCCAGGTGGCGAAGTCGTCACACCGCTTGGCTTATGCACCGCCAGAGTAGAAATTCGCGGTGCCGCTGTTCTCGCTACTTGTCTGGGTCTACACGAGTGTTCCCGCGATTTAATTCTTGGGATGGACTTTCTCCGGGAGTATGGCGCCATTATTGACCTCCGCGAGCGCTGCATCACTTTCTCGACACAAAGGGCAACAGCACAGACCGACACCATCGGACGCAGTTCCGCACTTCGCGTTTTGGACGACAGCATCACGATACCACCGCGTGCGATTGTTATGGTTCCGGTCAAGTCCGACGAGCTACAAGACGGTGAAGCCGTTGTAGAAGGCAACATTTCTATGCTCCTGACCCAAGGTATTTGCGTAGCGCGAAGCCTTGTGGAGCTTCTTGATAGCCAGACAGCGGTGCTCGTTACCAACTGTACTTTTGAGCATCGGCAAGTTTTTCGTGGCACTGCCGTCGCCTACGCGGAACCATCAACGGAGATCGTCGAGTGCTTTGCTTCTGAAGTGGACACAGACGACAGTTCGCTGAGAGAGATCGATGTAAACTCTGAGCTTATGGACGACCAAAAGAACTCACTGCAGGAACTCTTGAACGAATTCCGCGTGTGCTTCGCTTGGTCTACTAAGGTGCGCCAAACGCCAATCACGAAGCACCGAATAACGACATCCGACGACGCACGCCCGATCAAACAGCCTTATCGTGTCTCGCCGAAAGAACGTGAGGCAATTCAAGCCCAAGTCAAGGAGATGCTAAATAATGGTGTCATTCAGCATTCGCACAGTCCTTGGTCCTCCCCGGTCGTTCTGTTCAAGGAAAAAGACGGAAAGCTTCGTTTCTGTGTTGATTATCGACGCCTGAGCGATGTTACCAGGAAGGACGTGTACCCACTACCACGCATCGATGACTCTTTAGACAGGTTACGGCGAGATAAGTATTTTTCGTGTCTCGATCTCAAGAGCAGTTACTGGCAAATTGAAGTAGATGAACGAGACCCCGAAAAAACTGCTTTCGTCACTCCAGATGGCCTTTACGAATTCAGAGTACTTCCTTTCGGTTTCTATTCGGGACCAGCAACTTTCTAGCGAATGATGGACACCGTTCTCGCTGGTCTGAAGTGGCAAAGCTGCCTCGTCTACCTCGACGACGTGGTTGTTTTTTCGGTAACATTTGACGACCACCTGAAACGACTGCGGCAAGTTCTCGAACCCATCCGATCGGCTAACCTTACCATTAAGCCTCAGAAGTGTCATTTCGGCTACAAGGAGCTGCTGTTTCTGGGACACGTGGTCAGCGCGGAAGGCGTTAGCCCCGATCCCGCGAAAACTGCCGCTGTAGCCACGTTTACAACACCGACCGACAAGAAGGGTGTCCGACGCTTCCTGGGCCTTTGCGCATACTACCGGCGTTTCATCGAAAATTTTTCGAAGATGGAGGAGACGCTGACTCGTCTCACGAGGAAAGATGTATCGTTCGTCTAGACTGCAGAGCAAGAGCTCTGTCAGTATGGTTGCAACAGCTCGCTTGGAAAAACGATACCGGGCTAGAAACTCCACTTCGTTGTAGTGTTCCAGTGGATAATTCCTGTCAATCACATGCCAGACTGGAGTCAACGGCGGAGGCTTGTACACAGTCCCGTAAAGAAGTTCACTTGCACGCCGAAGAAACCTCGCATAGCTTTCGAACCTATCGTCTTCGGATAAATATCGCAAGGCCGTCATTCTCGCCGCTCGCTTTTCAAAGAAAAACGGAATCACAAAAGAAATGGCAAAAAGCGCAGTCTGCGGAGCCAAACTGGACGTCAATGCACGGCGGCTGGCTGCCGCGGCGTTGGCTGCGCACGGCACCTATCCAAGCCGAGCGTACCGCGTGCAAAG
This sequence comes from Dermacentor silvarum, assembly GCF_013339745.2. Classification (NCBI taxonomy): domain Eukaryota; kingdom Metazoa; phylum Arthropoda; class Arachnida; order Ixodida; family Ixodidae; genus Dermacentor; species Dermacentor silvarum. The sequence goes on along the minus strand of NC_051158.1, from coordinate 126,985,558 downwards.
TCCTGCGGAGAAGCATACGTTCAGGTAGAGGAGCGCGGTTAGGAAGCATGAAGGTAGCATGCCGGCTTCCTAAGCGTGAGGAAGCACCAAGGAGGCCCTAACTTAGTACTAAGCCCCTTAGTAAGGGACGTTCCAGAATTGACTCCAGGTCGCCTTACAGCGTGTAAGACGTCCTTGGTAAGGAAAGGAGCGTTTCAGAATCCGGGCCGTAGTGTTCTTTTTAAGTAGCCCAGTGACCTTGAGGTATCAGTTACAACACTCGAGATGTGCTCCGACCATGTCAGTTTAGTGTTAATCAGGACGCCTAGGTATCGGTACGAGCTAGCATGGGATAGAGCTGTAGAATTGAGGGAGTACTGAAACATCAGATTAGTTTTTTTTGCGTGAAACAACCATGCATTTGCACTTCGAGGTATTAGGCTCCATCAACCAGCGCGAGCACCACGTTTCAATTAGGTTCAGGTCGCGTTGTAATAATGGTTGATCAGTACTGTTTGAGATTCGACGATATAGAACGCTATCATCTGCAAAGAGGCGAATAGATGACGTTATTCCAGATGGCAAGTCATTTATGAAGATAAGAAAGAGAAGCGGGCCAAGAACTGATCCCTGAGGGACGCCGGATACTACTTGTGCGGCTGTTGATAGCTGACCGCCAATGACTGTGAACTGAGATCGTGCTGTTAGAAAGCTTTTGATCCATGACAAGGTAAGCGGGTCAACATTAAGACAACTGAGTTTGGCCATGAGACGACGATGAGCTACGCGGTCAAATGCCTTTGAAAAATCAATGTAAATGACATCGGTCTGAAAAGACGAATCCAAGTTCAAGTTCAGGTCTGTAGTGAATTCGAATAATTGTGTTTCACATGATAACCCGGGGCGGAAGCCGTGCTGCTTGCGGAAAATGAAGGAATTATTATCGAGATGACTGGCGACGTGGGAATATATGATGTGTTCCATTAGTTTACATGCAACGCATGTCAGCGATAGGGGCCGATAGTTTAACGGGTATGAGCGGTTGCCTTTTTTGAAAACCGGGGTTACTTTCGCAGTCCTCCAGTCGTGCGGAATTTCACCTTCTAAAAGGGAGTGCGCAAAAACTATCTGCAAGATGCGACTCGACAGGTCCTTGGTACTTTTAAGGAACTTTGCGGGAATATTATCAGGTCCCGGGGCACTCGAAATTTTTAATTTGTTAATGAGGCACAAAATGCCTTCAACTGTGATGACGACCGGCGGCATTGCATCAAAATTTGCACCAGGCAGCGCCGGCAGATCATGAACAGGTTCGGAGGTAAAAACAGACGAGAAATAGGAATTCATGACATTAGCGCGCTGGTCAAGTGGAACATCAGAGCCATCTGGATAAACAAGCGCAATGTTATGGGACTGATTCTTTGGTTTTAAAATGCTCCAAAATTTTTTTGGGTTAACAGTAATGATATTTTTTAGATCCTCATGATGAAACTTGCGTTTAGAGTGCCTCAAAAGACCGGCATATTCGCGCAGGCAATCTGAGTATTTCTTCCATTTAGATGCTGAGGACGATTTCTGATCGGCACGATACAACCTTTTTTTCTTGCGCGATAGTTTCTTTAGCGAGTTGGAATACCAGGGCTTGCCAGCATCGCCTCGAATGCGTATCAGAGGGACGTGTTTGTCAATTAGATTTTCAATTTGCTGTTTGAAGAGCAACCAGTTACTGTTAACTGATCGTGAAGAAGCAGATTGACAAAAAGATTCATAGAAAGATTCTAGTTCGAAGTTAATTGCGGAAAAGTTGGCCTTGTTGTAGCTCCTGATGTATTTTTTATTGGCTGTTTTCTTTTAATGGGAAAAGATAGGTGGAATGTTATGGCTTTGTGATCACTTAGTTCCATGACAATGGACACCGATGAAACTAAGTCAGGGTTTCAGACCAGAACAAGATCGAGTATGTTAGAGCCCCGAGTGGGCGAGTGGACTGTCTGAGTAAGGTTGAACAATAGGGTTAACTGAAGGAAGTCTTTGGATAATCGTGAGGATTCGGGTAAGTTCTTCCAGTCAATATCAGGGAAGTTGAAATCGCCACAAAGGATGTAATTGGCGTTGGGGAACCGGGAAGTCAAATTAACTAGAACGGAGTGCAGGTCATTAGTGAAGGTGTGATCACAGTCCGGAGGGCGATAACATGCTATAAGTATGTTCGTACATGTTTTGAGGGACATTTTAACGCAGACAATCTCTAGGCTGCAGTTAATCGCAACGGAACACGAGGCGGTATTGGATCGAACAAAGACCAATACACCACCGCCCCTGCGTGAAGTCCTATCGTATCTATAAGTAATGAATGAGGTGGCATCCTGCAATAGTTCATCACTCTCGATGTCTGGAGTTAGCCATGATTCGGTAAAGACGGCAAAGTCAGTGTCAGTATCCTCAGGGAAGTTGAAATCGCCACGAAGGATGTAATTGGCGTTGGGGAACAGGGAAGTCAAATTAACTAGAACCGAGTGCAGGTCATTAGTGAAGGTGTGATCACAGTCCGGAGGGATATAACATGCTATAAGTATGTTCGTACATGTTTTGAGGGACAGTTTAACGCAGACAATCTCTAGGCTGCAGTTAATCTGGAGTTGGCCTTGGAGTCTGGAGTTAGCCATGATTCGGTAAAGACGGCAAAGTCAGTGTCACTATCCTGAAGAAGAGCTTCCACAATTTCGTTTTTAGGTAAATAACTACGGACGTTCGAAAGCACACCCTGCATAAGGTGATAAGTTGCTTCAAAGACAGGAGAGGGAAAGTCAAGGGCGAGTCTCTCCCCCCCCCCCCCCCCCCCGGAAATTAGAAAAATAGCCTATGAAACCTTCGTTAGGAGCAAACTCGAGTATGCTTCTCCCATTTGGAGCCCCTACCAAGATCATTTAATTTCCTCTCTCGAGTCGGTCCAAAATCGTGCTGCCCGATTTATTTCATCAAACTATAATACACACGCCAGCGTAACCCACATCGAATCATCTCTTGAACTACCCCCTTTAGCAGTAAGACGCAGAATCTCACGACTCAGGCCCGGATTCAGAAATGCTCCTAACCTTAGACCGTTTCCCTACCTTAAGCAAGGCGTCCTTCATGCTACCTAAACAGTAGGCGCCCTCAGAAGGCCATCGCGAATTCTAAAAGCTTCCTTTTACCTTCCCTGCGGAAGGAGCGCCTCACTAAAGTCCCTAGATTTTTTTTTTGCTTAAAATCTAGGGACTTTACGCCTCACCAAAGTAAGTGGAACGTTACAGGCTTCTGGTTTTGAGATAACTTACGAAAGTATGCAAAATATTTCTAATGAATTGCCAAAGTAAACTTCCGGCGCTGTTAGAATTGCATTTCTACTTCTATATAAGGGCATAAATACCATTTCTTTCGTCAATGACGTAAAAATAGCTCAAGAATGATGCACATGGCAGGAAAGCAAGCTCAGCCTAGCAACTTTGGCAGCATCTGACAGTTCGGTTGGTCAGGCGTCGCTTTCTTTTTCTTTTTGGCCTGCATTTTGTTTCGTGCGTGTGCGTGTGTATTTGCCATGCCGGGCAAAACTTATTTCACGGAGGAAGAAAAATTGGCTGTGGCTTAACTCAGTTATGCCTGGGTGTGCGTAGCTAGAGGTACGGTTAGTCTTATTGTTTAGCTTGGTTCTCTCTACAGTTACGTCTTTTTCATTTAGCTTCGCACGTCTGAATGTTTAGGTTTGGTTGTTACCTCTCGTTAAGTTATGGTTATATTAAAGACTAGACATTATTAAATGGTAACGTATTTATTGTGAAAGTCTTCATCTTGTTGTTTCTCAATTGCCACAAAGACGGCCCGATGGTCGGCGAGGCGGGAGGATAAGGGGTTGTCGTCCAGTGACTTGAGCACGTTTCGGGTGCTATCCTCATCTGAATCCACTCGCCTGGCCACTTCGTACTTACGACGCTTCTCGAGGCGTGCGGCTCGTTCTTCCTCCGTCTCTTCTGCGACGTCTACACCGGGGCTTTTAATGGGTATCTAAGTACAATCTATGCACCCAGTAACCCCGGGGAATCCTCTAATGGCATAGAACCTAGTGATGACTGACCTCGCTTCACTGGCGTTTGGCAGCCGAACGTACTTGGGATACAGACGTAGGCATATCAGCTGTGTCTTATCTCAAATGCATCGGCATATAGAGGGTTGGGATACACACACAAGGTCCCCTACAACAGTTTGCATGGCACCCGTTCCGTAAAAACGCAGTGCGATGAGGACCTTCAACAGAGCAGGTAGCGGCGCTCCTCTGTTGTCAGTGTTACAAAGCAGTTGCAGCTCTGTCAGTATGGTTGCAACAGCTCGCTTGGAAAAACGATACCGGGCTAGAAACTCCACTTCGTTGTAGTGTTCCAGTGGATAATGCCTGTCAATCACATGCCAGACTGGAGTCAACGGCGGAGGCTTGTACACAGTCCCGTAAAGAAGTTCACTTGCACGCCGAAGAAACCTTGCATAGCTTTCGAAGCTATCGTCTTCGGATAAATATCGCAAGGCCGTCATACTCGCCGCTCGCTTTTCACAGAAAAACGGAATCACAAAAGAAATGGCACAAAGCGCAGTCTGCGGAGCCAAACTGGACGTCAATACACGGCGGCTGGCTGCCGCGGCGTTGGCTGCGCACGGCACCTATCCAAGCCGAGCGTACCGCGTGCAAAGTCCTGCGGAGAAGCATACGTTCAGGTAGAGGAGCGCGGTTAGGAAGCATGAAGGTAGCATGCCGGCTTAATAAGCGTGAGGAAGTACCAAGGAAGCCCTAACTTAGTGCCCCTTAGTAAGGGACGTTCGAGAATTGACGCCAGGTCGCCTTACAGCGTGTAAGACGTCCTTAGTAAGGAAAGGAGCGTTTCAGAATCCGGGCCTCAGTCTGTTCCATAAGCTATATCGCAACTTTTCTCACCTGCATGGTACACTGTTACTGCCAGCCGCTCGAACTTCTCGCCGCCTGTTCAACTCCAACAGCGTCCAACGCCTTCATGGTTCGACTGTTGCATTCAACAAATCATTTCTTCCCGGAGCCATTGAAGACTGGAATTGCCTTCCCGAAGCAGTTGCTCTTGAGCGAAATGCAGAAAAATTCAGGCAGTCCTTAACTACACTCTTTGTTAAATAACTTGAACTACGCATTCTTTGTTTTCTCGCACCATTTATGTTACAGACGTTGTCCAATAGAAGATAGTGATTTCCATTTTGCTTTGCACACTTTGACTTGTATTTGAATGTCCGGTTTTGTGTCACCCTCTTATATAAAGTATCTATTCATTTGTTAGCTTATTCCTAATTACTTGCTCCATCCCATCCTTGTGTTTGATCGTTTTTTTTTTCTTGCCTTGTGTTTTTCACTGCTCATTACTGTGCTTCATTATAAGTGAACAAAATGACAAAAAATTTGTGTGTGTGCGCTCTGTATTTGTAACGTAGTTGGCTCTTTGTTAAATAGCATTCGCTCCATTACTTGTCATTTCAATACTGTCACCCCCCCCCCCTTATGTAATGCCCTGTTAAGGGTCCTTAAGGGTTAACAAATGATGATGATGATGATGACATATAGGATTTCTTTCTTTACGTGTACAATAGTTAAGTGGGATTTCTTCAGGTAACTTAATTCAACCAACACGCCTATAGTACCTTTTTATATTCCTTGTGGATTTATTGCTTGTTCGTGCATCTACTTTATTCTCAATGTCAAGAACACATTTTTAATGTATTCAGAATTGTATACCCTTTCGCTTCATTCATCGCATTCATCATTGTAACACTTTTACTGTACCTTTTTCTGTATGCTTTGTGCATTTTCCCCCCATATATCTGTATCTTTCGTATTTTGTGACTAGTAGAGCCATTCTAGTGCATAAATAGTTGTATTTTGTATCTGTAATCTGTCCGCCAATACATGACATTGTTTTTTTTAATTACCTTTACTATGACGTGCCTGTCCTGCTTGGACCCCTGTGGTGATCTCTAGCATGTACTAAATAAATAGGACAAATATAGTCGGTGGCTTTCAATTGGAACGTGACCCACTATACTTGTAGTTCTGTTTACAGAGTAAAATTTCAGTATCGGGAACTTTACTCGACAACCAGGTTTCTGTTAGTACCACTATGTCTGCGAAACAGTCGCCAATCAAAGACGGACTCATCCCGTTTATTTAATAAGCTTCTAATATTTGCAAAAAGACAGAAACTGGTTTCAATTCTGCGTACAAGTTTAGTAGGCAGGGATTGCTAGGAAGTGGGTGGAACAATGTTCAGATTTTTGGAACCTGAAGGCGAAGGGTGACGACACAAAATCACGGTTAAGTTAATATTTGCTGTCAGTCTGACTGGAGTAGACGAAGCATTTTTTTCTTAATAAATAGCTTGTTGTCACGTATGGTATTGATTGTTCAACAGTCGACTTTCCCTACTCGTGCAGTTTTTTGCGCGTGTTCCTAGTTTCTTTGCAAAAATTTTTACTTAAACTGACGCCGGTGCCTTTTACTTTGGATTTGCCTGTCATAATTCTTTCCTTTATCTTAAACGCAGAAAGTTGTATAATTACGGGACGGCACTTGTTATTCGCCTATGAACGCAGTCTGTGTGCGTGTGAAATGTCATCAGGCGATTAGCAGGTTAGCTAGAGTTGGGTTAATTGAGTGGACCTTATCTCGAGACAGCGATCAAGTTTCGGCTGCGGCATCAGTTATTATAAAAATATAAGGTGCTATCGCCGTGATCTACCCTGAACATCATTTACGTGTGAATACAGTTCAGCATTCACCCCCCGAACAGCATCAGGTAGAGTTTGTTGCAGGTCACTTGATGACGTTTTGTCCAAAGCATTGACGTGAGCTTCTACAGCAACCAATCATCAGTTAATATCCGAGACTGTTTGTTCTAATATCACCTGACTTGACTTCTCCTCATCGAGGACTTGTTTAATTCTTTAAGGCGTGCGTCAACGTGCGCATTAATTGGTTTACCAACTTTAGCCAGCTCACCAGGAAGATCAATGGGACCCGTATAAGATTCCACGTCCCCACTCATGAGCTAAACACTCATAAATACATAGGTGAAGAACACTTGGGCATGGTACAAACAGCAGATACAGCTTATTTGACTTTTAGAGTAATATGAATGAGCTTTACCAACATGGATTAGAAGAAAAAACGAGTTTTTAGTCGACTGCATTGCTGCTGCTAGAACAGGCCCACTGAAAACAGCCGGGTGACGACAGTCACTTATAAATTTGCGGCTGTGTGGTGACGTTGTCGATGAGAATTCGAAGATTAGGGGAGCGACTGCAGGCAGGCTAGGCGCACTATCCAGCACAGGACACTGCGGAGTATGATCTGTATCCAAAGCCGAAGAAGACAACAGAAACTTTGGCGGTCCGCCTTGGACAACACTCCTTCAGCATACAACAGCATAAACAAAACAGCAGCATAGAAACAGCGCAGTATGACTCCCTGTGGTGTAGTGGGCGGCGCGGTTGCTCGTTGCGGTGTCGAATCTGTGTGCCCTAGCTGCTGGTCGTGGAGCCCACCACCCGAGTTCACAGTGGTATGTGCCATTGCGCTTGGATCCTTTCTGCACATCACCAGGATCGGCCACCATTTTAGCACACGCACAACAAAAGTTCACGGAAGCATAGCCATAAACAGCTTCGCTGCTAAAAAAAACTGAAAAGCACGGAGTGAGAAAGTTTCTAGAGGTCGAAACTTTAAATTAAGACCTTAACCCTAAACGATCAGCCATAAGCTATTCACGAACCAAACGCGGCAATTTTCTGTTCCCGCAAACGGGGGTGCTACGCGTAAATATAAAAAGAGCGCAAGGAATAAAAGACTATATGATACGCGCCGATAACAGAATGCTGAGGTACGATTTGAATGGTCACTATGTATAAAACAACGGAAACAATTCTTATAAAAAGCCATAGAAGTGTTCTAAATTTAGTAATGATATTCTATTTCAGCCTACGTTTATTGTATGCTTAATTTGTGTGCGACCCCACTGCCTAAAAGTAGCCTACTAAACATATCCGCTTAAGCAGAAGAAATAAAAAAAGGAGGTCGGTGGGATCCTCTTTTCTCTCTCCCTCTTATGCTCGTATTTTTTTATTGACACGCACTTTTGGTGACATCCCGTGGCCCTTCCCCGTGGAGCTGAGTCGTGGTCCCTAAAGGGCTGCAGAAAATAGCGCCTCTGCATCTTCACAACCACAATCTCTCTCACCGGCATGCATTTTCACTGGGCTGGAATGGTTCCAGAAGGGCGAAGGTACACGTGCAACAACGCCCGCAGCTTTACCACCCTTTCGGGCTACGGTTCTAAACTGGTTCTCCCCATAGGGCCTTGCGAGGATCCGGTTGACCTCCCCCAAGACGCTCACAAACCCCGTGGACTACCGGACGTCGGGTAGGGGGGACGTCTGTACCCTTTTGATTACCGGTGGGTGACCGGCGGCGGGTTTCGAACCAACCACCTGCCGTAGCCGTGGCGGACGTCCTATCAACTAGGCCACTGCTGCGGTGGAGACACCTGCTCAAAAATATATATTTCGGCGTCATATTGACACGTATACATGTTTATCTTTCACCGGTGGCCGCTTTCCACCGGCTAACAAATGTTAAACGTTATCGCTCTGCGCAGGACGCGCCTGTATCGGAAGTTTCTAGAACGTTATCGATGCTTCTTTCCGTTGCCTGTTTTCACCGACGCTTATGTTATCTGATTGTATGACCAACGCGAATTGTCTAGAACTTTCTGGAAGACACGCGGGCATCAGGGATTAATCTGGAACCTTCGATGACTCAGGTATAAAAGTCGACGCGCTTCGCCGCTGATCAGATTTTCGACGATCGCCGACTGTGTTCGCCGCTATCGTTGTGCTTTGAGTGTAGCTTGCTTTTGTGGGCACAGGTTCGCCCAATAAACAACCAGTTTCTTCATACACAGTTTTGCGACTGTTTTCTCTACCGTCACTACTACGTGACATCTGGTGGAGGTGCTAGTTCGTTCATGCACCGAACGCCCCCGCAAAGCCGCGACCCAAGCCCGAAACCGGAGGACGAGACCAACGTCGCCAAGGACCAGCGAGCTAGCCGTAGGCAGCAAGGACTTGTGCCGGAGTTCGGACTTCTTCCCGAAAAGACCACTGCAATCAAGGCCAAGTCAACAACCAAAATGGCAGCACCAGCGTCCCCCATCCTGCTGCAGCAACCTCGGGAGCCACCGACTTTTCATGGATCATCCGCTGAAGACCCTGAAACCTGGCTGGAGGCATACGAGAGGACCGCGACGTTCAACAAATGGAGCGACGACGACAAGCTGCGCCATGTTTATTTTTCATTGGATGATGCTGCTCGGACCTGGTTTGAGAACAGAGAGACCACCCTGGTGACGTGGGACCTATTTCGTGAGAACTTCGTGAGGACTTTCACGAATGTCGTGCGAAAAGAAAGGGCCGAAGTTTTATTAGAATCCAGAGTGCAATTGCCGAACGAGAACATCGCGATCTTCACGGAGGAGATGACTCGCCTCTTCCGCCACGCCGACCCCGATATGTCTGAGGAAAAGAAAGTTCGATTCTTGATGTGGGGCGTCAAAGAGCATCTATTCACTGGATTGATGCGCAACCCGCCCAAGACTGTCGCCGAATTTCTTTCCGAGGCTACAACGATCGAGAAGACGCTTGAAATGCGCGTCAGGCAATACAACCACCGTGCCCTGACTAATTCCGCCGACGCTAAAGCGCTATGCGCCGACGACCTGCGCGAGACCATCGGAGCGGTCGTTCGCGAGGAGCTGCATAAGCTCTTTCCCAGGTCGCAGCCTCACGTGGCATCTATCGCCGACGTCATCAAAGACGAAGTTCAGCGCTCACTTGGAGGTCCCGATGTGCAGCCACAATCGCCGCAACCCCAGCCAGAAGCGCTGACCTACGCCGCCGTCACCCGTCGTCAAGGCCCCCCTCCGCGCTCGCGCCAGGGCCCCGTAACGCCGCAGTTCCGTCGTCCACCGCCGCCGCCGCCAGCACGCCCGCCCGTCGCCCAGCGCAGCTACCAGCGGAAGACGGACATTCGGCGCGCCCCCGACCACCGCCCGCTCTGCTATCACTGCGGGGAAGCCGGTCATGTCTACCGCCGATGCCCATACCGCGAGATGGGCCTAAGAGGGTTCGCCGTCAACGCGCCACGTCCACAGCTTGGCGAGCGACCACGTGACATCGCCGACTACCTTGCCGGAGCCCAGTGGCAACCACGACGACCCTCACGCTCACCGTCACCAGGCCGCTACATCTCGCCGCATCGCCGCCTGTATGCCGGCCCAACCCGGGGCCGATCTTCCAGCCCATACCCGGAAGACTAAAAGCAGCAACCGATGGAGGTGCGGTTGCTGTACGACGCAATGCCGAAGATCCTCCGCCGCCGACGACGACGACGATTCGCGAATCATCACGACGAGATATCAGCACGCCGCCTAGCAACATCCTTGACAACACATCACCGCCGAACGAAGACCTTCCGACGCGACGTAGCAGCAGCAGAGCAAGCCGACGCAGCCGTGATCCGACGCCACGAATTAACCGCAACGCCAGACGCCGGTCTACCGATCTAGACGTGCTCATCGATGGTCATAACGTCACCGCTCTCGTCGACACTGGCGCCGACTATTCAGTTTTCAGTGGCGCGTTCGCCGCCAAGTTAAAGAAGGTGAAGACGGCCTGGCAAGGACCCGATATACGGACAGCGGGAGGTCACCTAATAACGCCGGCTGGAATCTGCACAGCGCGAGTCACGGTAAACAACCGCACTTACCCGGCGAGTTTCGTAATCCTGCCGCACTGCTCCAGGGACGTCATCCTAGGCATGGACTTTCTAAACCAACATGGTGCAGTCATCGACTTAAGGTCCAAGTCGATAACGCTTTCAACACACAAAGCGATACCGCCGGATACAAGCATCAGTTACCATGCCTTGAATGTGCTTGAAGAACAAGTCACCGTTCCGCCTCGCTCAAGCGTAATGATTTCCGTCGGTACCGAAGTGTCTGCAGACATGGAGGGCGTCATCGAGGGCGATCATCACTTACTGCTCGACCGTGAAATTTGCGTCGCTAGAGGCATAGGTGAACTACGCGAAGGGAAAGCAAGAGTGAGGCTCACGAACTTCAGCCACGAATATAAGCACATTAACAAAGGCACCACGGTCGCCTACATCGACGAAATAGTACAAGCCAGCAGTGCTTTCGCCTTCACGGATTCCAGTGCACCTTCAACGACGACTGTAGTACCTGAACCAACTTTCGACGTCAATCAGAACCTTCGCAATCATAAGAAAGAACAGGTAAAAGCTCTGCTCCTGCAATACAAGGACTGATCCTCGTCGTCGTCAAAAGTCCGACAAACCCCTGTCGCCAAGCACCGCATTATAACCGACGAATATGTCCGCCCACTCCGTCAGAGCCCGTACCGAGTTTCGGCGCGCGAACGCGAGGCCATAAGGCAACAAGTCGACGAAATGCTACGCGACGACATCATCCAGCCGTCCAAGAGTCCGTGGGCGTCCCCCGTGGTGTTAGTGAAGAAGAAGGATGGAACCCTACGTTTCTGCGTCGATTATCGTCGGCTCAACAAGATCACGAAGAAGGACGTATACCCCCTCCCACGGATTGACGACGCCTTGGATCGACTCTACAACGCAAAGTATTTTTCGTCGATGGACCTCAAAACCGGCTACTGGCAAATCGAAGTCGACGAGAGGGACCGGGAGAAGACTGCATTTATAACACCAGACGGACTGTTCGAGTTCAAGGTCATGCCGTTTGGTCTTTGCTCGGCACCTGCGACTTTCCAACGCGTCATGGATACAGTACTGGCAGGCTTGAAGTAGCAGACTTGCCTCGTCTATTTGGACGACGTTGTTGTGTTTGCCTCAAGCTTCGAAGAACACCTCCGGCGCCTTCAAGCAGTTATTCAAGTAATCAAGACCTCCGGACTCACGTTAAAGCCAGAAAAGTGCCGCTTCGCATACGAGGAGCTCTTGTTTTTGGGCCACGTCATCAACAAGTCTGGAGTGTGCCCTGACCCACAGAAAACGGCGGCCATCGCTGACTTTCCTCCGCCCGCCGCCAAGAAGGCAGTCCGTAGATTTCTTGGACTGCGCGCCTATTACAGGCGCTTCGTCAAGCACTTTTCACCGATCGCTGAGCCACTGACGTACCTCACGAAGGCCGACGTCGAGTTCAAGTGGGAGACGCCGCAAATCGAAGCATTTGAAGAACTGAAGCGACACCTGCAATCGCCGCCAATACTGGCACATTTCGACGAAAACGCCGATACCGAAGTGCACACCGACGCAACCAGTGTAGGACTCAGCGCCGTGCTTGTGCAGAGGACTGAGGGACTAGAAAGGGTTGTAAGTTACGCTAGCCGGTTGCTGTCGAAGGCGGAAACAAATTATTCCACAACCGAAAAGGAGTGTCTGGTCATCATCTGGGCTAAATCAAAGTTTCGCCGCTACCTCTATGGCAGGCCCTTCAAAGTTGTGAGCGACCACCACGCCTTGTGTTGGCTAGCTAACTTGAAGGATCCTTCAGGTCGCCTCGCACGCTGGAGCCTGGGACTTCAAGCATTCGACATCACCGTCGTTTACAAGTCCGGGCGATAGCACTCTTACGCCGATTGTTTGTCTCGCGCCCCCGTCGAACCGCCGCCACAAGACGACCAGGATGACGACACTTTCTTGGGAACCATCAGTGCCGACGAATTCGCCGAACAACAACGAGCCGACCCGGAACTAAGGAGCCTTGTAGACTACCTGGAAGGCAAGACCGTCATTGTGCCGAAGGTGTTCAGGCGAGGATTGGCGTCGTTTTTCTTGCAAAACGACATTCTCCTAAAGAAGAACTTCTCGCCTCTCCGAGCCAACTACCTCCTCGTGGTACCCTCAGCATTGCGTCCAGAGGTTCTGCAAGCTCTCCATGACGATCCAACGGCTGGACATCTCGGTTTTTCACGCACTCTCGCGAGGATACAAGAAAAATACTACTGGCCTCGCCTCTCTGCCGACGTCGCCGATTACGTAAGGACATGCCGAGACTGTCAGCGACGCAAAACACCGCCGACAAGGCCAGCCGGACTTCTACAGCCAATCGAGCCACCTCGCCGACCGTTCCAGCAGATCGGGATGGACTTACTGGGGCCTTTTCCGACGTCGAAGTCCGGGAATAAATGGATCGTCGTCGCCACGGACTACCTCACCCGCTACGGCGAAACAAAAGCCTTGCCCAAAGGCAGTGCCGCCGAGGTAGCCCGATTCTTCGTTGAGAACATCATCCTGCGTCAGGGTGCCCCAGAAGTCCTCATCACCGACAGAGGCACGGCCTTTACGGCAGAACTAACTCAAGCCATCCTGCGGTACAGCCAGACAAGCCATCGCCGCACCACCGCCTACCACCCGCAGACGAATGGCCTCACCGAGCGCCTAAATAAGACCATCGCCGACATGCTGGCAATGTACGTCGACGTCGAACACAAGACGTGGGATGCCATCCTTCCGTACGTGACCTTCGCATACAACACGGCCGTGCAAGAAACGACGCACATGGCGCCGTTCAACCTGGTCTACGGAAGGAACGTGGCAACCACGCTTGACGCCATGCTACCAGACGTCGCTGACGAAGAAAATGTCGACGTTGCCACTTATTTGCAGCGTGCCGAAGAAGGTCGACAGCTCGCCCGCCTGCGCATCAAGAACCAGCAGAGGACCGACAGCCGACACTACAATCTTCGACGACGCTACGTCGAGTACCAGCCCGGCGACCGTGTTTGGGTCTGGACTCCGATTCGCCGACGAGGACTTAGCGAGAAACTATTGCGTCGCTATTTCGGACCATATAAGATAATCCGACGTATTGGCGCACTGGACTATGAGGTCGTGCCAGACGGCATTTCGCAATCACAGCGGCGTGTTTGTAGCATCGGGACGATGCTTTTTAAGGGGAGGGTATTGACACGTATACATGTTTATCTTTCACCGGTGGCCGCTTTCAACCGGCTAACAAATGTTAAACGTTATTGCTCCGCGCAGGACGCGCCTGTATCGGAGGTTTCTAGAACGTTATCGATGCTTCTTTCCGTTGCCTGTTTTCACCGACGCTTATGTTATCTGATTGTATGACCGACGCGAATTGTCTAGAACTTTCTGGAAGACACGCGGGCATCAGGGATTAATCTGGAACCTTCGATGACTCAGGAATAAAAGTCGACGCGCTTCGCCGCTGATCAGATTTTCGACGATCGCCGACTGTGTTCGCCGCTATCGTTGTGCTTTGGGTGTAGCTTGCTTTTGTGGGCACAGGTTCGCCCAATAAACAACCAGTTTCGTCATACACAGTTTTGCGACTGTTTTCTCTACCGTCACTACTACGTGACAATATTATCTAGCTTCCCCTCACACGGGGCCACTGGACAGTGTTCTGACTGCTTCAGCGTACTAATGATTATCCTGCCGTTCTTCGCCCTTATAAGGTGCTTACCCGCTAAGTTGCCACTATAACATTAAACATCCAGAAGTTTGCGCCGGCGCAAAGGGCGAGGGTTCGTCAAATTGACTGAAGGAAGCCGCGGCGTTTGAGCACAGGTGACGGAACGGAACCATCGTCACTATAATATGTGAATACGTTCGAGCCTTGAATGGCACTGCAGTTGTGTGCTAATATACAGGGTGTCCCAGCTATCATGCATCAATATTAAAAAAAAGAAATTAGTGGAGCTTGCACTGGTGGCACAAGGCTAAAGAAACAGAGGAGCTGATCGGCACCTAACTGGTCCTGGCCTTACGGCGTTACGCTTTTCCGGAATTTATTGATTATCGATCGATTATTGATTACCTATTGATTGGCTATCGCAAGGTATTGGCCACATATTTGGGCTAGGCTAAGCACTACCAAGTCATACCCAGTATTTTGCAGGATTTATTGATTATTTATCTGTTATCAATTACCTATTGATTGGCTATCGATTGGCTATCGCAGGTGAAGCGAGGCGCAGCTCTGCGCAGTGACGTCATCGCTAGGCGAGTTTTTGCGAACGCTTCGCGTTGAAACGGAAAGCTTAAACATCTCGGCTGTCAAGAAGAGCAACTGCATTACTCGAACAAAACCTGGTGCATTATTTTTGCGAGTACAGTGGAGTAGCCGCCAATAATTTTTTGGTTAGTGAGATTTATTAGGTAATTGTATTTAATTATCTAACTCGAGAAGTACTGTCCCAATTACCAAATTGTTAATGAGGCAGTTGTAAGCACCCCCAAATAACATAACTACGGCACTTTCAGCGACGTACGAATATTAATTGTGTACTAATTTCTCCCCACTGATAAAGAAACCATACGAAAATGCGAAACATGAAAAATACCACGTGGGTGCGCTCCCACCCGCATCATAAAGCAACGCCCTCGAGCAGGCTCCTTTCGAGTTAGCCAGAACGAAATAAAGGAAATAAAGAAAAAACATCGTGATCGAGCTAGTGCCTTATCTGCCGCGCCCCGGCCGAAGCAACACGCCGCGTTTGGTGTTAGTTGGAATCAAGCTGTGATAGCTTTAGTCTTAGCGTTGATAAAGTGCACAGATAAGTACTTTTTTCTTTTTTGGCACAAAGCTTATCACCACAAAAGCGAATTGTCAGTGCGAAGGTTTAAAGGTACATTTTGTTTCGTCCCAGTCGCTATGTCTTTCTCTAATGAGCAGAAGGCAAACATGGGCATTGCCTTGGAAGCTGCAAATGGCAACAAAGGGAAGGCCGCAAAGATATATCTGCCGTATAATTGTGGTGCTAGACAAAACGTATCGACGATTACCAGAAATTATGAAAACCTGAGAGAAACCAGCAGCTTCGATGAACAGCGGCAGCGGACTCCATCTTTGAGTCCTAAAGCCTACGCACGGTTGTTCCAGCATTTATGGCCTCAAACCATCATGCTAGCGTGCTGGACGTGGCCGCCCAGGTACCAATTTCCAAATCATTAGTTTAGAGGATTCTAAATGACTCGGCCTTTCACCCAAACCACCCTAACCTGCACCAACGATTACAAGACATGAATCTGCAGATCGCGTATATTTCTCAAATTGGGTCCTCACAAAAGCTTATGGGTGACCGGAATTTCTTGACGAACATCATGTGGGTAAATTAAGCCAATTTTCGAAGAATTCGGTTTTCGAGCAGCGATTGGTCGCCGCCTGGGTGACGCCATCGCCTTAGGACGCGAACGCATTTTTTGAAGACGTCAGGCACATGTCAATCACGCGGAAACCGAATTTGTCGTCTGCTACGAACCGAAGCCGCGCGCGCTGCTTCAGTCTGATCCGAAGCGTGGTGTGCCGTGTGCAGAGCCTTGCGTGCCGTATGCACGGGCGAGATCGCGGCACTCTGAGCAAAATGACGGCGTGTGCGGTGCCTGTTATCGTGCTTTTAGCGAGCCTCCATGATAGACAGTGAGGACCTCGACGTCGGCAAGATGCCTCTGAGATGACAGACGAGGAATTTAGGCGGCAATTCAGACTCTCAAACGAGATAGCGCTCCGACTGTGCGAGGAACGTGAGTGTGTATTGGGCCGCAACACGAAGTTAGCGTACGACGTCCCACATAGCGGCATAAATGGGTCAACCGAAGTAAAACCGCCAGTACAACTGACACACGTTTCATAATGAAAAATATAAACATCATCAATAGCATGAAAAATTATTTGTATTTACCAAAATGCGCTCGTAAATTGCTATATTTTTACCCGGTTTGTGACGTTCACTGAAAAAAAGAAGAAATAAACCTTCGCGCCGATTGGCCTCTGTCCTTCTACTCGTTTTCATTGCGTCAACAGATCGCCCCAATGTGACGCCACCGCCACACCGAATTCTTCGAAAACAGAAGCGTTACAGAATATGGCCCATAAACATTGCCTTGGGAGCTGCAAATGGCAACAAAGGGAAGGCCGCAAAGATATATCTGCCGTATAATTGTGGTGCTAGACAAAACGCATCGACAATTACCGGAAATTATGAAAACCAAAGACAAACCGGCAGCTTCGATAAACCGCGGCAGCGGACTTCATCTTTGAGTCCTATAGCCTACGCGCGGTTGGTCTAGCATTTATGGCCTCAAACCATCATGCTAGCGTGCTGGACGTGGCCGCCCAGGTACCAATTTCCAAATCCTCAGTTTGGAGGATTCTAAATGACTCGGTTTTTCACCCGCGCCACCCTAACCTGCACCAATGATTACAAGACATGAATCTGCAGATCGTGTATATTTCTCAAATTGGGTCCTCACAAAAGCTTATGGGTGACCGGACTTTCTTGACAAACATCACGTGGGCAGACGAAGCCAATTTTTGCTGAAACGCCCAGGTCAATTTGCATAATGCATACTATTGGAGTGACTCCTATCCACACTGCGTAAAGCGCAATCGGCACCAGTAGCAGTGGTCGTTCACTGTGTCGTGCGCAATTTACGCCGGTGCTATAATTGTTCCGGTTTCCTTCGAGCACGCACTGATTGGGCAGGGTTACGTGGGCGAAATCAATGAAGGAGTGGTGGAGGAGTTTCTCAGCGAAATTGCGCTGTCACCGTCTTCCACTTCTGCAGTATCAGCAAGATGAGGCGCCAGCACACAGCAGCCGGCGAGCACAAAACTGGCTGGATACGACTCTTTTATGCGCAGTTGATTGGAAGGCATGGTCTTTAATTTGGTCGGCTGGGTCACCTGACCTGTCTCCGCTCGATTTGTTTTTTGTAGCGAGAGCTACACTGGCCGCATTCTCGCCGTTTTGCTGTGGCCGGTGGCCGCACCGCGAGCTGAGCCGTTGCCTAGCAACCGCCGCAGGCAGTGCTGCTCGCTGCGTCATCTGGCGTCGTCTGCTCGAGTTACCACGGCGCGGCGACGCGTCGCCGCCGCCGCCGTTGTGTTGCAAGCGTTCTCCGCTTGCATGTGGCATGACGTCAGAGGAGGAGCCGGTGAAACCGCGTTGCAACAGAGCAGGAGCGGGCATTGCATCATTTATATAGAAGAGGCGGCTCGGTGGGATTCGTCGGCAGATATGGAAAGTGAGTCAGAGAGACTGAAAGAAGCCAGGCTTCTTCGTCGGAATGAAACCAAGCGGAGACAGCGAGCCGAGGAGACGGAGGAAGAACGAGCCGCACGCCTCGAGAAGCGTCGTACGTACGAAGCGGCCAGGCAAGTGGATTCAGATGAGGATAGCACCCGAAACGTGTTCAAGTCACTGGACGACAACCCTTCATCCTCTAGCCTCACCAACCATCGGGCCGTCTTTGTGTCAATTGAGAAACAACAATATGAAGACTTTCAACATAAATGCATTGCACTTCTAAAATGTCTAGTCTTTAATGTAACCACAATTTAACGAGAGGTAACAACCAAACCTAATAACTCAGACTCATGAAGCTAAACCATAAAGATGTAACCGTAGAGAGAACCAAGCTGAACAATAAGATTAACCGTACCTGTCGCTAGGCACACCCAGGCATTACTGAGTAAAGCCACACCTAATTTTTTTTGGAGGGAGGGTGTTGTGACAAGTCGTATTTACATGACCGAGGCGACGATGTCTGATGAGCTCAAGGCAAGGATAACGGATGTCTGCCATAGAATTCCTACGTCGCTCATCAAGAAAGCCACTGAAGATATGTGAAAAAGTGAACTCAGTACTGCATAGGTGCCAGAAGTGGTGCTATTCGAACACATCCTCTAGGCAGCGGCTGGTGTTCAACGGCGCTTACGAATGTACAGATAATAAGGGCGCACTGAAATTTGATAGTTTTTTGTTGTTTTGTTTTGTGCAGTCGGCCCGATTGCCAATTAGGCACACTTGAAAGTGGTACATTTACTTTCTAGAACGCATCGGTATTGCCTTTTCTCTACAAGTGGGTCACTTCACGGTCAGCTTATTTCGCTTCTATTTTTTGCCTCGAACCTGTATTTGCAGCACGGCGAGGTATCAGAAGTAGGGTACAGACGGCGAGGCGGCTTTTATTCTCGTTGAAATGACTCGTCCTACGCGTTACATTGTGGTGGAGGTGGGTTTGAACGAGGACGCGCAGGCGCTATCACTCGAGCAAAGAGTGGGAAGAAGGAACTGGGGCTCGCGGTCTGAATCCAACCGGTCCGCGCTGCAAACGCTGCTTTAAATATACTCTGCAAATAGTTTCTAGTTTAATTGACTCGTCCTTCGGGTAACATTATGGTGGAAGTGCGGGTACCCCACCTCTCCGTCTGTACCATACTTTTGATGCCTCGCCGCGCTGCAAAATCAGGTTCGTGGCAAAAAATAGAAGCGAAATAAGCAGACTGTGAAGTGACCCACGTGTAGAGAAAAGGCAATACCGATGCGTTCTAGAAAGTAAATGTACCACTTTCAAGTGTGCCTAATTGGCAATCGGGACGACTGCACAAAACAACAAAAAAAAAACAAAGAAAAAAAAGATCAAATGTTAGTGCCCCCTTATTATCTGTACATTCGTAAGCGCCGTTGAACACCAGCCGCTGCCTAGAGGATCTGTTCGAATAGGACCACTTCTGGCACCTATGCCAATACTGAGTTCACTTTTTCACATCTTCAGTGGCTTTCTTGATGAGCGACGTAGGAATTCTATGGCAGACATCCGTTTTCCTTGCCTTGAGCGAAACAGCGAAACGGCAAGAATGCGGCCAGTGTAGCTCTTGCTACAAAAAACAAATCGAGTGGAGACAGCACAGGTGACCCAGCCGACCAAATTGAAGACCGTGCCTTCCAGTCCATTGCGCATGAAAAAGTCGTATCCAGCCAGTTTTGTGCTCGCCGGCTGCTGCGTGCTGGCGCCTCACCTTGCTGATACCGCAGAAGTGGAAGACGGTGACCGCGCAATTTCGCTGAGAAACTCCTCCAACACTCTTTCATTGATTTCGTCCACATAACCCTGCCCAATCAGTGCGTGCTCGAAGGGAACCGGAACAATTATAGCACCGGCGTTAACTGCGCACCACACAGTGAACGACCACTGGTACTGGTGCCGATTGCGCTTTACGCAGTGTGGATAGGAGTCACTCCAATAGTATGCATTATGCAAATTGAACTGGGCGTTTCAGCAAAAATTGGCTTAATTTAGCCACATGATGTTCGTCAAGAAATTCCGGCCACCCATAAGCTTTTGTGAGGACCCAATTTGAGAAATATACGCGATCTGCAGATTCATGTCTTGTAATCGTTGGTGCAGGTTAGGGTGGTTTGGGTGAAAGGCCGAGTCATTTAGAATCCTCTAAACTAATTATTTGGAAATTGGTGCCTGGGCGGCCACGTCCAGCACGCTAGCATGATTGTTTGAGGCCATAAATGCTGGAACAACCGTGCGTAGGCTTTAGGACTCAAAGATGGAGTCCGCTGCCGCTGTTCATCGAAGCTGCTGGTTTCTCTCAGGTTTTCATAATTTCTGGTAATCGTCGATACGTTTTGTCTAGCACCACAATTATACGGCAGATATATCTTTGCGGCTTTCCCTTTGTTGCCATTTGCAGCTTCCAAGGCAATGCCCATGTTTGCCTTCTGCTCATTAGAGAAAGACATAACGACTGGGACGAAACAAAATGTACCTTTAAACCTTCGCACTGACAATTCGCTTTTGTGGTGATAAGCTTTGTGCCAAAAAACAAAAAGTACTTATCTGTGCACTTTATCAACGCTAGGACTAAAGCTATCACAGCTTGATTCCAACTAACACCAAACGCGGCGTGTTGCTTCGGCCGGGGCGCGGCAGATAAGGCACTAGCTCGATCACGATGTTTTTTCTTTATTTCCTTTATTTCGTTCTGGCTAACTCGAAAGGAGCCTGCTCGAGGGCGTTGCTTTATGATGCGGGTGGGAGCGCACCCACGTGGTATTTTTCATGTTTCGCATTTTCGTATGGTTTCTTTATCAGTGGGGAGAAATTAGTACACAATTAATATTAGTACGTCGCTGAAAGTGCCGTAGTTATGTTATTTGGGGGTGCTTACAACTGCCTCATTAACAATTTGGTAATTGGGACAGTACTTCACGAGTTAGATAATTAAATACAATTACCTAATAAATCTCACCAACCAAAAAATTATTGGCGGCTACTCTACTGTACTCGCAAAAATAATGCACCAGGTTTTGTTCGAGTAATGCAGTTGCTCTTCTTGACAGCCGAGCTGTTTAAGCTTTCCATTTCAAGGCGAAGCGTTCGCAAAAACTCGCCTAGCGATGACATCACTGCGCAGAGCTGCGCCTCGCTTCACCTTGCGATAACCAATCAATAGCCAATCAATAGGTAATTGATAACAGATAAATAATCAATAAATCCTGCAAAATACTGGGTATGACTTGGTAGTGCTTAGCCTAGCCCAAATATGTGGCCAATACCTTGCGATAGCCAATCAATAGGTAATCAATAATCGATCGATAATCAATAAATTCCGGAAAAGCGTAACGCCGTAAGGCCAGGACCAGTTAGGTGCCGATCAGCTCCTCTGTTTCTTTAGCCTTGTGCCACCAGTGCAAGCTCCGCTAACATCTTTTTTTTTATTATTATTGATGCATGATAGCTGGGACACCCTGTATATTAGCACACAACTGCAGTGCCATTCAAGGCTCGAACATATTTACATAATATAGTGACGATGGTTCCGTTCCGTCACCTGTGCTCAAACGCCGCGGCTTCCTTCAGTCGATTTGACGAACCCTCGGCCTTTGCGCCGGCGCAAACTTCTGGATGTTTAATGTTACAGTGGCAACTTAGCGGGAAGCACCTTATAAGGGCGAAGAACGGCAGGATAATCATTAGTACGCTGAAGCAGTCAGAACACTGTCCAGTGGCCCCGTGTGAGGGGAAGCTAGATAATATGACGCCGAAATATATATTTTTGAGCAGGTGTCTCCACCGCAGCAGTGGCCTAGTTGATAGGACGTCCGCCACGGCTACGGCAGGTGGTTGGTTCGAAACCCGCCGCCGGTCACCCACCGGTAATCAAAAGGGTACAGACGTCCCCCCTATCCGACGTGCGGTAGTCCACGGGGTTTGTGAGCGTCTTGGGGGAGGTCAACCGGATCCTCGCAAGGCCCTATGGGGAGAACCAGTTTAGAACCGTAGCCCGAAAGGGTGGTAAAGCTGCGGGCGTTGTTGCACGTGTACCTTCGCCCTTCTGGAACCATTCCAGCCCAGTGAAAATGCATGCCGGTGAGAGAGATTGTGGTTGTGAAGATGCAGAGGCGCTATTTTCTGCAGCCCTTTAGGGACCACGACTCAGCTCCACGGGGAAGGGCCGCGGGATGTCACCAAAAGTGCGTGTCAATGAACAAATACGAGCATGAGAGAGAAAAGAGGATCCCACCGACCTCCTTTTTTTATTTCTTCTTCTTAAGCGGATACGTTTTGTAGGCTACTTTTAGGCAGTGGGGTCGCACACAAATTAAGCATACAATAAACGTAGGCTGAAATAGAATATGATTACTAAATTTAGAACACTTCTAAGATATTTTATAAGAATTATTGCCGTTGTTTTATACATAGTGAGCATTCAAATCGTACCTCAGCATTCTGTTATCAGCACGTATCATATCGTGTTTTATTCCTTGCGCTCTTTTTAAATTTACGCGTAGCACCCCCGTTTGCGAAACGTGGTTAGGTGCATCTCCATCAGAGTGTGGAACAGAAAATTGGCGCGTTTGGTTCGTGAATAGCTGATGGCTGATCGTTTAGGGTTAAGGTCTCAATTTAAAGTTTCGACCTCTAGAAACTTTCTCACACTGCATTTGAGTTTTTTTTTAGCAGCGAAGCTGTTTATGGCTATGCTTCTGTGAACTTTTGTTGTGCGTGTGCTAACATGGTGGCCGATCCTGGTGATGTGCAGAAAGGATCCGAGCGCAATGGCACATACCACTGTGAACTCCTGGTGTTGGGCTCCACGACCAGCAACTAGGGCACACAGATTCGACACCGCAACGAGCAACCGCGCGGCCCACAACACCACAGGGACTCATACTGCGCTGTTTCTATGATGCTGTTTTGGTTATGCTGTTGTATGCTGAAGGAGTGTTGTCCAAGGCGGACCGCCAAAGTTTCAGTTGTCTTCTTCCGCTTTGGATAAAGATCATACTCCGCGGTGTCCTGTGTTGGATAGTGCGCCTAGCCTTCCTGCAGTCGCTCCCCTAATCTTCGAATTCTCATCGACAACGTCACCACACAGCCGCAAGTTTTTAACTGTCGTCACCCGGCTGTTTTCAGTGGGCCTGTTCTAGCAGCAGCAAAGCAGTCGACTAAAAACTCGTTTTTTCTTCTAATCGATGTTGGTAAAGCTCATTCATGTTACTCTAAAAGTCAAATAAGCTGTATCTGCTGTTTGTACCATGCGCAAGTGTTCTTTACTTATGTATTTATGAGTGTTTAGCTCATGTGTGGGGACGTGGAATCTTATCCGGGTCCCATTGATCTTCCTGGTGAGCTTGCTAAAGTTGGTAAACCAATTAATGCGCACGTTGACGCACGCCTTAATGCATTAAAACAAGTCCTCGATGAGGAGAAGTCAAGTCAGGTGATATTAGAACAAACAGTCTCGGATATTAACTGATGATTGGTTGCTGTAGAAGCTCACGTCAATGCTTTGGACAAAACGTCATCAAGTGACCTGCAACAAACTCTATCTGATGCTGTTCGGGGGGTGAATGCTGAACTGTATTGACACGTAAATGATGTTCAGGGTAGATCATGGCGATAGAACCTTATATTTTTATAATAACTGATGCCGCAGCCGAAACTTGATCGCAGTCTGAAGATCAGGTCCACTCAATTAACTCAACTCTATGTGTCCAGCTACCCGCCTCATGACATTTCACGCGCACACAGACTGGGTTCGTACGCGAATAACAAGTGCCGTCCTGTAATTATAAAACTTTCTACGTTTAAGATAAAGTAAAGAATTATGACAGTCAAGGCCAAAGTATTGCAAAAATTTTTGCAAAGAAACTAGGAACACACGCAAAAAACTGCACGAGCACGGAAAGTCGACTGTTTACAATATGCTGTACGTGACAAGCTATTTATTAACAAACTGAGAGGAAATATAAACTTAACCGTGATTTCGTGTGTTCACCCTCACCTTCAGGTTCCAAAAAATCAGAACATTGTTCCACCCACTTCCTAGTAATTCCAGCATATATACTAACCGTGTCGCCGAGTTGAAACCACTCTCAGTTATTTTTTCAAATATTAGAAGCTTAATAAGTAAACGGGATGAGTGCCTCTTTGATTTGCGACTGTTTAGCAGACATAGTGGTACTTACAGAAACCTGGTTGTCGAGTAAAGTTCGCGATACTGAAATTTTACACTCGAAAAACAACTACAAGTTTACAGGTCTGATCGAACAACAAGGACAGGTGGTGATGTACTCATAGTAGTATCAGGTAAATTTCATTCTCTCAAAAATCGTATAGCTTCGCCACTTGAACTCCTATGCGCATGTGTTCGCTTTGGATATCACGACGTTTTGTGTGCTTGCTACCGTACACCTCACCACTCCTTAAGCTTTGGCGAGAACTTGTATGACTATTTGCATGCTGTATCTGTCCGGTACCCAAACTTTCCGGACATTACTTCGAGCAGTGAGGAAGGAACAGCTGCCTGTCATATGGCAGAAGGCAAACATTTTGTAGATGTATGTAGTGATTTTAGTTTAAACCAAGAATTCTTTGAACCCACGCGGATCACAGCAGTTTCTAGAAACACACTTGACTTGCTTTTCACAACTAGTCCTTCTGTCATTCCATTGACACATTACTTACCTGGCCTTACTGACCATCGCATTGTACACTTGTGCTTTTCAGCCGCAGCGTCCTCTGCGTACAACTAAAGTTATAAAAGATTATGTGAAAGCTCATTTTGTATTTATATGTGCTGAGTTAGACGTTCTTACTGAGCAATGCATGGAAGGCGCTTCTGATCATTTCGTGGAAGAGAACTGGTATCGTTCAAAAATAACCGTGAATAACTGATAGATTGCTATGTTCCCATGCGAACTGTTCGTGCGGCGTCTCGCTCTCCGTGGTTTACATCATCACTTCTTCGCTTGCGTAATAAAAAAAAAGGCGACTGTACCGCAGCGCTATATCATCTGATACCCCGGAGAGATGGGCGGCTTATCACAGCGCGACGTTAGAATACAAAAAACGGGCAAGTTTCCACTCGGTCGTGCAAAGCTTAGGCACAGCGAAAGTGTCAATCCTCAAGTCTGACTGGCTGCTACTGCTAGGTATTAACTTGGTTGCTGCTAGGTCTTAACTTGGTTTAACTTATCTACGCATGTAGGGAAAGTATTCTCGAACGATCATTTTCGGAGGAACTTTCCCCATCGCGACATTCCGCTTGACTAGCGCTGGAGGCGTCGGCGCCGTCGAGCGACAGCTTTCCTGGCATGCCACAAACGCAGGAAGGCATAGAGTAACATACAAGGATAAGTGAGGACACTCCTAATGCCCCTGCGGCCGATTTTGGTTCGCAAGCACCTAGCTGGTGTGTGGAATCTACGAAGACTCAGAGATTAGGACCGTAGGAAAACCAATCTCGAAGGCTATCTTCTGGTAATTAGAAAGTTTACACGGCCTCCAAGATCTCTTCTGTGTGAGTGCTCATCCCGGAGGCTATATTTCGATTTTCTTTAACGCGTTGCTTGCATGCATCGAGTAGCTTCGTGCAAGCTGTACCGCCAGAGCAGCAAGCACACGATGCCACTGTGTGTTTATGCAGGCACTTTAAATACACATGACAAGTGTTGGAAGAGACGAAACGTTTTATTTTCAAGTCATATTCTCAGTAAGCACATGCACACTTTTTTTTTCGCTACGTTCGATGAACGCAAGCACAGAAAGATGGTTGCACTGCAAAGTGCAAGACATGCCCATACAGGTGCCATATGTTGATAATAAATTTCACAAAAGGAAAGAACAATATTATAAAAAACCCCATAGAACAGTAAAACTGCAGAAGACAGCATTAGCATTAAAGAGGAAAACAACGCTCATCCTTTGAAGCCTAATCTATCTTATTAAGTGGTAGTTTCGGGCTGCATAGCAAACAAGGAATGAAGGCTGCTCACTGCAGTTGTCAGCCAACCACGCTCTCTCCCTGTCCTGCCGTTGTTACTGCACCTGTGCACCTGTTACTGCACCCGACATTACTATGGTCGGCATGACCTGAAAAAGAAAATAGTATTGGTTATGTCTTCGCTCCTGCCTTCGCACAAATTTTCACCTACGCACTTCAGATCGCCCTTTCGCGAAAAGCGTCACGTGCAATTGTCGCACCTAAAAAAAAAAGGAAAGGAAGAAACCTTCGGTGCCATGCATGCGCTACTGAGACAGGAGTGTTTATTCAGACTACGTCGTAGCCACAGCGTACAATCATTCTTCTCAATTCGCAAGTTCTCTCTAATTGCGTTCGTAACAAGGCTTCAAGCAATCTGCGCATGCCACGAATAACGATCCTAAGCATAACTGCATTCTTTCACACAATTGCACACACGTGCATTGAATTCAGACTACGTATACCGGCGTGTGCAGACTCACTTTCTCCTGCCAAGAAACGATTTTCTCGCAAACGTGCTGCGCCGCATTCCAAATTGCTGTTTCTTACATAATGTGAAGCAATAGACGAACATCATGCGCGAAGTGAAGAACACAAAAAGCTCTCTGCGCCGAACAGCACAATGGGACAATGTCAACTTACGGCTGAAGTGACAAATATATAAGCAATTTGCAAAGTAATGAAGGGAAAAAAGAACGTAATAAAGGCCTTCTTAGCAAGCAGCAGCCAAGCAGACAGACGTTCTGGCAGACGAACCCAGGAAAGACCACGCAGACGTTATCGCACATCGTTTGTAGCGTCGCCTTGCCTGTTCGCACCATGGCACCATGGCTGATATTTTGTAGCGATGCGTTATTCTAATCTTATCATCCACCGCTCACGGCCGGCTGATCTCGTTGATAACGTCTACGTCTACGGCCACATAGACAAGTAGACGTATAGTGCACTATAGAAAAGTTACTACAGTAGATAACTAGTACGCGCGTTCCTTTAGAGACAGGGAGTGTTGTATTGTCCTCTAGCGGGCGGCATGAAGCTGCGTAGCTCGGCCGCTTTTAGGCTGGAGTGGCCACTCTTGTAATCCGTATGTTACTCTATGGGCATGCAGGAGCCGTGTCCGTGTCGAGCGAGGCGAGCGCGCACCTGCGCAGGCGGTTACTAGGCAACGAGAGGTGACGTCATCGCTTCTGCTTTGGTGCATGCGCGGTTAGGGAACGCGGACGGCGTCGGCAGCAGCTCTGCGCGTTGCCTCGTTGGTGCTGCCACAATTTCTTTCTCTCTCTATCTCGCTCTTATTTTCTCTTTCCTGCTCCAGAGAACTGCACGCGCCGCGCGCATGCTCTCCTTCCGTCTCCTTAACGTCCCATGTCAAGGCAAGATGTGCACGGCACAGAGAGGAGGCGAGGCACACGCCGCTCCGCGAGGTGGTTGCTAGGCAACGCAGTGACGTCATAGCTCGGCGAAGTTTTGCAACAGCAGGCGCCACTTTTTACGATTAGCTAGAACAGCTTCGCGGTTAAAAAGGCATATGGAATTGCTATAAGTATTTCTTTGGCGATACACTTCATTCTCTTTTACAGAAAATTCGTAGCCACGACATCAGAAAATCCCGGACCAGGACGAATTTTTCTCCTACTACGAAGCTTTGTTTCTAAGAAACCCGTGTGGGTTTTGTTTGTAGCTTCGTGTTAAATACGGGTGGATGCCAATTCTTCCTTTGAATAAGCTAGCATGCACCCTTTGTGAAACTGTCGTCGTCTTTGTCATATTGTGAGGGTCGTGCAATCGTCGTCATTCTCGCTTCTTCAATGCTCCTGTCGTTATACCATTGTCGTCACGCCCTTGTACTCATACAGTCATCGTCCACTCAGTGTCGTTATGTCGTCGTTGTCACGTTGTTGTCGTTATCTAACCGCCATAATTTAAGAAACATATGACTGTCGTCCTGCCATCGTCGTTATAGGCATTTGTAGTTCTATCAATGTAAGTCCGTTTTCGTCTTTTCTTCGTAGTTTCTTTGTCACTGCGTCAGCACCATGCAGTCGTTTTCATGCCTCTATGCTAATGGTCGACCTTGGCAAGCGAGTGTCATAGCAATGTGAAATGATGTCTTAGTGTTTGGTATGTCTGACACGAAAGTCTGAGCTACCACTACACGTGTTGAATAAACATGACCTCGGGAGAGATCACCACAGAGGTTCAAGCAGGAAAGGCACGTGATAGTAAAGGTATCTCAAAAAAAAAAAAAACAATGCCATGTATTGACGGACAGATCAGAGATACAAAATACAACTATTTATGTACTAGAATGGTGGTAGTAGTTACAAGATACGAAAGATACAGATATATGAAAAGAAAAATACGCAAAGCATAGTAAAAGGTACAGTAAAAGTAATACAAGGATCAATGTGATGAATGAAGCGACAGGGTATGCAATTCTCAATACAGTAAAAATGGGCGAATGACATTCAAAATAAAGTAGATGCACGAACAAGCAATAAATAAACAAGGAATATAAAAAGGCACTATAGCGTGTTTGTTGAATAAGGTTACCTGAAGAAATCCCACTTAACTATTGTACACGTAAAGAAAGAAATCCTATATGTTTCAGTATTTGCTAAATAATGTGTTAGTGAGTAGGTCCTCTGACGTCGCATGTACCTTCAAGATAGAGGATTAACTATAACAGAGGGGTTGAGCGCTAAATTTTGGTAAAGAAGCAGGTAAAAAAACTGAAGGCCGCACGTCTACCTTCGAGCCTCACGTAATTCAATGTTATTGGTTTAACATTGCCAAATACATGGTTCCTTTGCGTCAGCGCTTACTTTGTGGGTTGAGGTGCACCGTGCCGGCGCAGCTCACGCATATCGGCGTGTTCGTCATTGCCTCATCTGCTTCCTTAGCGTTGATGTACGCTTTCACAGCAATAAAACGCGTTCCATTCGGTGTCTCTCGACCACTTGTCGAAGGGCACCGAACAACAATCCTGCAATCATGTTTCGCTACCGATCCACTAAATGATTGGTTGAAAGCGTTTCGTTTTGGATCATTTCACAAAAACATCACCAGCCTTTCCCCTGTCGAGAAAATGGGGGTAAGCGAAGCTTGGGGGTAGTGCGCGTACCAGACCTTTGTCAGGGTAACGTTAAGTTCATGACATGACACGGTCTCTTTCTTTCTCTCTATATTTCTTTCTTTTTTACTCTCGTTGTTCGTCGGCCACATGGATGAAGTCTGTTATCGCCAAACATAGGTGTCGGGGTCTATTTCAGTGGAGTCGGGTGGTTCAAGAGATGGCGGGAGAGGCAGTCGGCATCATTGTGTAATTTGCCAGATTTGTACACTATCGATAACGTGTACACCTGTAAACGTAATGCCCAAAGGCCGAGCCTCCCTGTGGGGTCTTAAGTGTTGAGAGCCAGCAGAGCGCATGATGGTCTATTATGACCACGAACGACCGTCCGTATAAGCAGTGGACGGAATTTCGTGACAGCCCACACGAGAGCTAGGCACTCCCGCTGCAGTAATGGTGTAATTCTTTCCGACTGTGACAGAAGATGACTAGCATACGCTATCACACGGTGACTCCGTTCTGTGTTAGGGAGAGGATAGCACCAATGCCATGGCCCCTTGCGTCGTTGCGAAGTTCTGCTCTAGCAGCCGGGTCAAAATGAGCCAGCACAGGTGGTGAAGTGAGGGCAGAAATCAACGACGCCCCAATAAAAGGCCACATCGTTTTTTGAGTAGGTCCACGAGGGATTCGAGCAATGTCCGCGAAGTTGAGAACAAAGCGGCGGAAGTAGGAGCAGAGCCCAAGAAAGCTACGTACTTCTTGCGTGGACCATGGAACCGGGAACTCGTGGACGGCATGGACCTTGTCAGGGTCCGGTTGGACACCAGTATACCGTCGACTAGGTGCCCAAGTAATTTGATCTGGCGGCGCCCAAAGGTACACTTAGGTGAATTGAGCTGGAGGCCAGCCCGGCGAAATATGTCGAGAATGGCCGACAGACGATGGAGGAGGCTGTGAAAGCTGGGCGAGGAAACGATGACGTCGTCCGGATAACAAAGACATGTCGACCATTTTAGACCGCGTAGAAGAATGTCCACTATGAGTACAAAGGTTGCAGGAGCATTACACAACCCAAAAGACATAACCTTAAATTGAGAGAGCCGTCGGGCGTGATGAATGCGGTCTTCTCGCGGTCGCGCTCATCGGCGGCAATTTGCCAGTATCCCGAGCGGAGATCTAGCGCACAGAAATATTTGGCACCATGGAGGCAGTCGAGCGCATCATCAATTCGTGGGCGAGGATACACATCCTTCTTCGTTACCGGATTGAGATGGCGATAATCGACGCAAAACCGGCAGCTGTTGTCCTTCTTTTCCACAAGCACTACAGGGGATGCCCAAGGGCTTGAGGAAGGCTCTATCACATCTTTATGAAGCGTTTACTCAACCTCCTTTTGGATGACTTGCGGCTTAGAGTGAGGACACTCGGCAAGGGTGCTTGTGAAGGGGGCTGGCGTCTCCTAGTGTCAATGTGGTGGGCCACGACTGTGTACGGTCTAGTGGACTGTTTGCAACATCAAATAGGTCAACGTACGAAAATAAGACACCACGGAGTGCTTCACTTTGGGAAGGTAAGTGGTCGGGGATATCATTTTGTCCGAAGTATCTGGGTTCGCGCCGATATGACAGGGTTGGGTCATGGTCTCAGTGTCAGCAGCGAATGTAGAAATAATACATTCTTCCAGAGTTACAGGAATTTCACTGCGCGCATCTTCTCCTTGCATAGTCCCAACTCGTCAGTTCTTCGTGCGTGTTAAACCACACGCGAGCCGTGCCCGTAGGTAGAAAATCATCGTTGGCGAGCATTAGGGTTTCATCCCACCTGCTGTGCTTGCTGACGCGCTCTTACAATAGGAGCCAACCGTCGACGTCATTGTTGTCCGTGCCGCTAAAACGTGCCGGGGTCGAGGGATGCGAAAGGACCACGGTTGCCGGAGCCGCGGGCGCGGGCTGCGATGACTGTGTACTGTCTTCAGCCATGGAGGCGGGAGGAACGTGGCATAGGCTCCGAAGATCCAGCGCCAGGGTGGAATAAAGCCCGCGACCTCCACCAAAGATGTTACGGGAGTATTTAATTAACAGTAAATGGCTAGCGCTTGTCGAGTCCAAACTGCACAGAGCGCACAGATTCCAGCAGGTTTCAGTCCGACAGGAAGCCTCTGACCAAGCGCCACTACAACGTCTTTGTCTTGGCCTTTGCTCGTGACACTATAATTGGTCCATTTGCTGGAGCGCTACGTGGACGAAATCAATCAAGCAGAGGTGGAGGAGTTTCTCAGTGAAATCTTGCTGTCACGTCTCCCACTTCTGCGGTATCTGTAGGATGAGGCGTCAGCACACAGCAGCAGGCGAGCCTGAAACTGGCTGGATGCAACTTTTCTGCGCAATGGATTGGAAGGCACGGGCCTGTAAATTGGCTGGCTAGGTCAGCTGACCTCTCTCCACTCGAATTATTTCTTTGCGGATATAGAAAAGTCATTTTACCTAATCGAGGCGACCACGTCAGAGGAGCTCAAGGCAAGGATGACGGATGTCTGCGATACAATTCCTACGTCAGTCAGCAAGAATGCCACTCAAGGTGTGATAAAGTGGACTTACTACTGCGTAGCTGCACAAGGGCATCTATTCGAACACGTCCTCTAGGCGGCACCTGGTGTTCAACAGCGCTAACGAATATACAGATTATAAGGGCACTCTGAAATTTGATGTTTTTCATTTTTCTGTTTTGTTATGTGCAGACGGCATGATTACCAATTAGGCACAATTGAAACTGGTACATTTGCTTTATTGAACGCATCGGTATTAAATTTTCTCGACGCATGGGTCACTTACTGGTCTGCTTATTTCGGTTTTACTTTTTTGCCATGAACCCGTTTTTCCAGGACGTATAACTCTCATGAAAAATGAAACTGTCACTTTAACCCACCAAGGCCTAAGAAAAATGTACCGGTTAAATTTTGTTGATTTTCTGAGTGAGTTTATATTTTCACACTCTAGATACACTGTGAAGTTTCGTGAATGGCGCTTTATTTATTGAAACGCTACGATTGTGTACTTTATAAAGCACACTGTGCCTTTTTGGAGCAAAACCTGAAGTAGGTCACCAAATGCACATGCTATATTTTGGAGCTTCCAAAAACAAGACGGCTTGCAGCGAAAAGTCAAATGAAACTTTGCGCAAGCCCGCATACCCTCCTGGTAGCAAAATAAGCATTTTAGTGGGGAAATTCTTTTTGGGAGGTTTTTACCTTTCAAGTCTGTTGCATGGTTTCAACGCGTATCGGGCAGGACTTTGGTGTTGCTTTCACAGGCGTGCTATACTATAATATTGCCACATGGTGTGGCACAGCAAGGGGACTGAAGAAGAAGAAGAGAACGAGGTTCGTCTCGGCATCACGCGTCGACGCTTACGCTTGCCTAGATCCTCATTCAGCGTGTAT
>NC_051158.1:126791290-126952778 GCF_013339745.2 Dermacentor silvarum | reverse complement strand
AGCGCGCATACGATCAGCTGTTTAGCTGAGCGCTTGCTGTCCGCCCCGCTCAGACCGGCATATGCTAGCAAATGCCACACAACCGCTTAGCGGGGACGATATAATTGCGCTTGCGCACGACGCTCATACCGGCGGCGGAACGAAGACCGCATCCCTCGCTCCGCTACAAAGCCGACTGAGCGGAGCGTGATAGCGGTGTCTACTTGGTCTCTTCGTCGTTTTGCAGCCGAGTTGATAGCGCGTCGCTCGCGTCTCGGCAAGACGCGCTTATCAAATGCGAAATATACGCAGTTCCCTGCAGTATCTCGGAGCATGAAATCTGAGCGGCGCGGAGCGTAAACAGCGATCTTCTAAAACTGTCTATATAGTCTCTACCGGTGCTCGCATGTAGTTGCCGCGCGCAGCTTCAGAAATAAGCCGGCATGCAGGCCAACTGAGAAAGCAACTTTGGTCATGTGCGCATGCCTTCGCTCTTGCCTTCACGCAGCTGACACGCGTGGACGACTGTTTTCAGTGTTTACAAATAATGCCGGAGCCATGCAGAAGAGAGGGCTTCCTTGGCAACTCATCGCGACGTCTTTCCTACTTCATTGATGGCTCACTATACCAACCTACTTGCATCGATCTTTCATGAAGATACACTTTATCGAATACCTGTGGTTTGGTGTCGCCTCGCGCCTTCATAAATGCGTGCATTAGCTAACATGCGTCGACGCCGCGACGCATTTCGCAGTCGCGGGCGCCATATTGGCGCCCCGTCGTTAGGGTCGATCTGCTAGTCAATCGTGCACACAGCATTGCTGTTGGTGTTGTAAGGCAGCAAACAGGCTTGCTGTCGTTGCAAACAGCATTGCTGTCAATGTCGGAAGGCAGCAAACAGGAATGCTGTCGTTGCAAACAGCATTGCTGTCGGTGTCGGAAGGCAGCAAACAGGCATGCTGTCGTTGCACACAGCATTGCTGTCGGTGTCGGAAGTCAGCAAACAGGAATTCTGTCGTTGCAGACAGTGTCGGTGTCGGAAGGCTGCAAACAGACATGCTGTCGTTGCAAACAGCATTGCTGTCGGTGTCGGAAGGCAGCAAACAGGAATTCTGTCATTGGAAACAAGAATCTTGTCGTTGCCGACAAGAATGCTGTCGTTCCGACAAGAACGCTTTCACGGATTTTTTTACTTTGTAATTATTCAACCACCTACAAAGAATGTTTGGCAGTCGTGTGGGCCATCAGCAAGTTCCGACCTTATTTATACGGCCGGCCATTTCGAGCGATCAGTGACCACCATTCGCTCTGCTGGCTTGCCAATCTACGAGACCCGTCAGGTCGCCTCGCTCGTTGGAGCATCCGCCTCCAGGAACACGACATGACTGTTGTCTACAGATCGGGCCGTAAGCATAGCGACGCTGACTGCTTGTCACGTTCTCCTATTCCCTTGGCATCCTCCGAGCTAGATTTGCTGTTTCTTGGTGTCGTCGACGTGGTGCACATGACCGACTACCAACGTGCATACTATGAACTGCTTCCAGTCATCCGATATCTCGAGGGAGCTGACGTTGTTGTCCCACGCCCACTTTCACGAGGATTGACATCGTACTGCCTGCGGAACGATGTCCTGTACACGAAAAATTTCAAAAACAGCCAAGAAACGTTCCTTCTCGTCTTTCCGACGGCGCTGCGCCAGGAAGTTTTACAGGCGTGTCACGACGATCCCTGTGCCGGCCACTTAGGCTTCGCGAGGACGTTAACGCGCATACGGCAGAAATACTGCAGTATTTCGTCGGTTCAGCGCTATGTGCGAACGTGCCGTGACTGTCAGAGGCATAGAGTCCCACCCGTCAAGCCTTCCGCCCTCCTTCAGCCTTTGGATCTGCCTCCGGTGCCGTTCCAGCCGTGGGAATGGACTTTCTTGGTCCGTTCCCCACGTCTTCCTTGCAAAACAAGTGGATAATCGTGGCAACCGATTATTTAACTCGCTATGCGGAGACAAAAGCTGTGCCGCGGGGAACTGCTGCTGAAGTCGCCAGCTTCTTCGTCCACAAGGTCGTGCTTCGTCACGGTGCACCGGCTGTGCTCATTATTGATCGCGGTGCAGCGTTTACAGCAGAGTTGTTTCAACAAGTCGTCACGCTGACGCATACCGACCACCGAAAGACCACAGCCTATCATCCTCAGACTAACGGCTTAACAGAGCCCCTGAACAGAACATTGGCCGACATGCTATCCATGTACATTGATGTGGAACACAAGACATGGGATGAAATTTTGCCATACGTGACGTTTGCTTACAATACCGCTGTGCAGGAGACCACCGAGTTTCCACCATTCGAGCTCGTTTACGGACGTCGCGCTACAACCCCCTGAGACGCCATGCTCCCGGTAGACCACGGAACCACAAGGAACGACACGACTGAAGACTTCGTCGAGAAAGCAGAGGAAGCTCGCCAGCTTGCTCGGAATCGCATCCGCACCCAGCAGAATACCGACGCCTGCCGTTACAACCGGACCCCATGGAACGTCCAGTACTCACCAGGCGACCGTGTGTGGGTGTGGACGCCTATCCGACACCGTGGGCTCTGGGAGAAATTGTTACGACGCTATTTCGGCCCCTACGAAGCTGTACGCCGCCTCAGTGATGTGAACTATGAGGTGGTGCCTCAAAGCTCTGATCGTAGTTCGAACCAACGCCCTCCCCGTGCTGAAGTCGTCCACGCAGTACGGATGAAGTCGTACTACATTAGGTATTTATTAATCACAAATGATAATCATTAGTTTTATTACTTGAGGTATTTCAAAGTAGCATAATTAAAATTATTTGAATAATTAAGGAATTATTTACGCGCATTCAGCACTTTATTCTGTAGTGAGAACCGGTGCGCAGAATTCAAAGCGGAATACCTCGGGGAAAATAAATCTTTTATTTTAAACAATGTGTCGTTTGAACTACTATAACTAAAAAAAAGCGACGAACAACACAAACTTTGATGGACGCGCTAGCGGCGCACAGCCAACACAACTGACAACAGAAGGAACGAGCGCCGGATAGACGGATGTTGGCGGCGGCACTGCTGTAGCATGGGCTTCCATCCACGTGCCGAACCTTTCCACACATGGCGCCTCACAGCAATGCATGGGGAGTACCGCCACTGAAGACACTACCCCCTTCTTGTACACCTTAGTTTTATTATTCGCTACATTTCGACAGCAAGCTATGCCTTGTTATCTCTTATTGTTTCCACTGATACTGGAGCTGATTCTGCACGCCGCGTTGGTCACCAACATTCTAGCTTACAGCGACTACACTACTTGCACTTGACTTATACGCCGAATGAACAGAAATTTGGTGCCGCAAAAAAGCAACAGGAAAAGAAAACTCGAAGGGAAACCTAGATAACGCGATGCAGAAATAGATATTTTTGAGCGGATACCTTCACCGCAGCAGTGGCTTAGTTGATAGGACGGCCGCCACGACTACGGAAGGTGGTTGGTTCGAAACCCGCCGCCGGACACCCACCGGTAATCAAAAGGGTACAGGTGTCCCCCTAACCCGCGTCCGGTTGTGTACGGGGTTTGTGATCGCCTGGGGAAGGTGAGCCGGATCTTCATTGGGCTCTACAGGGGAAACCAGTTTAGCACCGTAGCCCGAAAGGGTGGTAATGCTGATGGTGTTATTGCAAATGTGCATTCGCCCATCTTGAATGTGTCGATCATGACCGTTCAAAGCCGAGTGAAAATGCATCCCGGTGAGTGCATCTCAAGCACACTCGCATTTATACGTATATATAAACCCATATAAGGAGGAAAAAGATGATCCGGCCACTTCTTTCTTTTTTCCTGCCTGCTCTTTCTCTTAAATTTTTTTCTTCTATTTGTTGTATAATGTTTTGTAACACTGATTAGTATTATTTGCTTGTTTAAGTATTTCCTTGTTCTCTCGCATTACTGATGCTATACTATGTATAAAGTGCAAGAACCTTACTTTTTTGAATATTTGATTGCCCGCCGCATACACTTTGTTCATAATTTTTTTGTGTCTACATTGTTGCACTGTCATTCATAATGTTCCACCTGTTGAGTAATTTATGGGTAGGTGGGCCTTTGTCAGGCAGTTGCATCTGCCTTTAGCCCCTACATCTCAGACAATGAATTGTCTAAATAAAGCACTACCAAAAAAACGGAAAATTTAAAGGCTACGTCAAGGCGGTGGGGTCGGACACAAATTAGGAATAAAATAGACGTAGGCTGCAATCGAATATCATTAATAAATTTCTAAGGCATTTCTGCAATGGCATTTTATGAGTATTATGGTCATAGTAATTATACATAGTGAGCATTCCAACGGCACCTCAGCATTCTGTTATCGGCACGTATCATATAGTGTTGTCTTCCTTGCGTTGCTTTTAACCTCTTATATTCTGAATTGTTCAAGAGAAGAACAACATTCGAGTAGCACTAAAAAATACGTGTATGCTTGGTAAGAACATCCAAAATTACTACCAGGTCATTTGCCACATTAGGTGAGATTTACAGACAAGTTAAAGGAAAACTGAAACGGGCCTATGCCAGATTGCGTATTGTTTTATGGTAGAGCATAAAAGAATACGTTAATATACGCATGCTTTTTTTTATAGTGATAAAACTGATAATTGGCACGTGAATCGTTTCGCATTTTATAGAAATCTGCAAAACAGTGCAAAGATGGTCACTTCTAATTTATGCACCTTATTTCTTGCAGCCTTACTATAGTCGGGTACAACTTTAGAAGACAGGAGAGGCCCCGCCCAGTTGACCGAAGCGCAGCAGCCAATTCCTCCGTGAATAAAGAAATAGTCCCGCTCAAAAAATTGTGACTGCTTCTAAAACGCGTATTTGTCGGTATAAATAAGATTTGTGCATCTTGACGAGTGGTTTGGTAAAACTATCATGATGGAAATGCTACCGCACATGCCGGATCGCGGGAGAAAAATAACTCCGTGCCTTCTACAACGCTGTGCGTCGTCTGCTACAGAGAAAGATCGACGGCACCGGGCGTAGCAGTCGCTGGCTTAATAGCATAAAATTCATATATACTTTTTTGTGTGTTTGCACAACCTTATTTTTTAATGTGTTGGGCTTATTTTTAATTAATATATTTTTTTTCGCGGTTGCGAACCTGCGATCTCGTAAGTTCGGGCATGATCGCGCGCGGCATTCCGTGCCAGTTTTCCGCCATGGAGCCCAGCGAGGTGACATCGGAACGCGATCCTTTGTTGCCGAACGAGCCTTTTGTCGCCTCGATGACCACACCACCAAGGAGCCTCGGCAAGAACAAGAGCGGCCACGTCCTCAACAGCGATTCACGCAACATGATCTTCCACTGCTACACGTTTTGGCGTAACAGGCAGCCTGAACGCAGCGTGGAGGACACGAGCAAATTTGTCGCTGACATGCTCGGTGTCAGCGAAGGGACTGTGTTCAGGGTGAGGGAGGAAGTTAAAGCTTTGGATTTTTCAGGTGGTAAACTGACGACGCCCTCGCGAAAGCGCCCACGCAATGCGGAGAAGAGAAGACGCAGCGCGAAGTTTGACAGCTTCACGTTGTGCGAGCTGAGGTCATGTGTGCATGATTTCTTTCGCCGCAACGAGATACCGGCGGCCGAGAAGAAAACTACCGAGATCTCGGAGTGTATAGAACTCCCATCACTAAGGTGGTATACTGTGCGTCGCCTGCTTGCCGAGATCGGCTTCAAGCACGAAAAGAGAAGCCGCAAATCGCTGCTTATCAACTGGGATGACATCACCGATTGGCGGAATCGCTACCTCCGTGACGTGGAGCGCCACCGGGCGGAAGGCCGAAAGATCTTCTACCTGGAAGAGACATGGGTGACGGCGGGACACACTCGGTCGATCGTGTGGACAGACACCGTGGTGCAGAACCGCAAACGCCTGTTCGCTCGAGCAAATGGATGGACGACGGGTCTAAAACAACCTTCTAGGAAATGTCAGGGCCTGATCGTGAAGCACATAGGCAGCGAGGATGGTTTCGTCGACGGCTGCTTGGGTGTATTCCGAGACCAAAATACAGGCGACTACCACGAGGAAATGGACGGCAATCGCGTTGAGGGCTGGTTCAATGACGTTCTGCAGAAGTTGCCAGCTGGTAGCGTTATTGTTTTAGACAATGCACCTTACCATAGCAGGCGAGAAGAGAAATTGCCGACGACGGCCCGGAAGAAGGAAAAGATACAGGAGTGGCTCACAAGCAAGAACATCACCTACGGTGAAAGGATGATAAAGAAGCAGCTTCTTGAGCTGGTGGCATCTGTAAAGTCACGCTTTCTGAGCTACATCGTAGACAACACAGCTGTAAGCGCGGGTTGCATTGTACTCAGATTCCCGCCGTATCACTGCGAATTTAATCCCATTGAGCTTGTGTGGGCCAAGGTCAAAAGAGACTTCAAGAGACTTCAAGCTGTCCACGGTCGACGTCATCTTGAGGGATAAAATCAAGCAGGTAACGGCGGAAGACTGGAGGAAGAGCATTCAGCATGTTATGGACTTCGAGGCAAAGTTCAGACTTGACACGCCTGGGAGTGAGCACATTCAACCCATCATCACCCAGCTGGGTGGAGATGACACTGAAGAAAGCGACTCAGACTGCGAGGTGTCTGGCATTGAGCCACTCGACGAAGCATAAAGGATTCTTTTTAACGAAAGAACAGCCCTTATTAGGGCTGTTCAGAGCACGCTTTATGGTTCTGTGAGCAGTCTGCACTGGAAATCACAGTCATGTCATGGCGAGTGGTGGTGAAATAGCAGCAGACAACACGAAACTGACAGCCACTGTCAGCAGCTTGAATGCTAAAGCACATTCCTGTGGTTGCATTGTTTATTTTGTTATCTGGCTCACACAAGTAATGCACTTAAGAGAACAAATATAAGACATCATTAGCTTATTAAGGCCCAAAATGCTCATTCAGACGCCACCGTCGAGTTTGACGCGCCCCATAGTGAAATAGCAGTAGTCAGATCACGCTTTATGGTTCTGTTAGCAGTCTGCACTGGAAATTGAAGTGTTGTCATAGCCAATTTTCAATTTATTAATCTGACTCGAGCCAGTATTGTGAATGCAAGCACAATTATTAACGTGATTAACTTTGCTAGCATTTTTTGTCATATTTACGTACCGGAAAATGCTCAGCAAAGTTGAACGTGTTTTGGTGAGTCACTTTGTTGATTACAAGCCGTAGGCAAAGTAACGGACCTATTCAGACAGTGATATTGGTGAACTAATAAATGGTGAAAGTTTCAAAAGCTCTCACAGCACTGCTTTGCTGGACTCCATTCACTAGAAAACTGCATTTGTAATGATCAAAGCGTCAAGACAGGAAATGAAACCCCACTGCATAATGTTATATATGTGTACCACCACATGTGACGGGCAGCAAAACCATCTCTTTACTAAGACTGAATGCAACAACTTAGCAAGGTGCTGTTTCACAATATGGCACCTTTTCATGTGCACTTCTGGCAAGCTACCGTATGCACTGATGCATAAACACATTAACATGGGTAAGAGACGAAGTAACTGTGCAAGCCACGCGATGCCTTTAACATTTTGTATCTGTCAATGTTTCTGTTGTCACAGCTGATAAAACTTCCTTTGGTGCAAGTTGGTTAGTCACGTTGCGGCAACTGCACAAGAAGCAAGGTCAGAATAGTAGCAGAAAACAAAGCAAGGTGACAGACTGAGGAGGCAAGGTAGACAAGAGAGAGTGGCTTTAGTGACATCAAAGAGGCCAGCCCTGCTATTCACAGGACTTGGTGCTTTGAATAAGACGAGTTAATGGAATTGTAAAGACGTGGCTACAGCATGCTTACAAGAACAAATGCAAAAATAGAAGGATAGAAATAAGAATAAATAGATACACGCACGGAAGAACTCACATATTCACACACATGAACACAAACGCGAGCGCGAAAACTAAGATCTAAAATACAAAAAAGGGCTAAATAACAAATATACACAAACAGACAGGAAAACACGCACAGAAATTTAATGAAGACGCGAGTAGAACTATTAGGACTCAGGTCACAAGCAGCTTTGCCTACTTTGTCGTACTTTTTTTACTGTACATATTCGCACTGTTGCCTTCACTGTCATAGGAATTTTTAGTAGCGACATATCACGACAAAGCGCAAAGCTGTGTTGTGGGAAAGCATGTCGAGCGCTGGCAGCACAGCTAATGCGCGATTATGTCACAGCAGGCGTTCTACAGCTGGCGCGTGCAGTGAGCGAAGAGTTCTAAGCCACACAGCGACGCGAATTCATGCCAAGCTCCCTTGTAACGGCATCAGTGTATCAGTCATAATTTTATATTAGCACTGAGGCTGACATTAAGGAAACAAGCACTGCTTCCAAACGCCCTGACCGTT
This sequence comes from Dermacentor silvarum, assembly GCF_013339745.2. Taxonomy (NCBI): domain Eukaryota; kingdom Metazoa; phylum Arthropoda; class Arachnida; order Ixodida; family Ixodidae; genus Dermacentor; species Dermacentor silvarum. The sequence continues at coordinate 126,944,370 of NC_051158.1, read as the reverse complement.
AACAATCCAATAGCATTCGATCAAGCAGCGCGTGTTAGTCACTGATTGTTAGCATTAGTGGACAGCAATCAATCGACGGTGCTACACAACACTCGAACGACGCTGCTAGACGCTCGGCTACCTTATCACACTGCTGCCAACGATCGGTCGTTTGCACGCTGAGCTGGCACCAACGAATCTTTCGTTGGAGGTTGCTTTCACAAATCTTTTCTGTTGAGAAACTCGCAGGTTGGTTTCATCCGCGCACGCTTTTTTCATTTATCCTGATAATGGTTTTGCTCCATCACTTCACCACGTCCGACGAGAAACGCAGGGGCACAGTACACAAACACACCCGCCGCTCACAGTTGGTACCAGACTTTGGCGAACTCTCCTCGTCGTAACTTCACTTAGGAGCAAAACAAAACACCACGGAACAAACACGCACGATGTTTGTCTTCAGCGGTATGTCGCCGCGGGATCCTGTTTCCACACGAAGCGCAGTGCAGCGTCACCGATGTTCGCCGCAATCTTTCTTCGCCAGCTCACGGCTCAGAACAAACGCACGCGGCACAAATTGTGCACCGTAAGCTCACAATAATATTTCCGGCATGACAGACCACCACAAACAATTCGAATTCACTCTGACGAAGGGAGACGCACAGAGCTGACGCGACTCGGCCCAGTTCGAAGCGAGGGCGGCCATGTTACGCATGTTCTCCGTCGACGGGGACACCGGCCGTCCGGCTGATGACGTCACCGGAAGTGCGCGCCTATTGGTGGAGGTTGGTATGCATCCGCCGTTGAGGGGCAAATGCCGCTGCCTTCTAAAGTTGTATCCGACTATAGTTTCTTGATGTTCGCCCACGTTGAAAGCCCCATGCGCAAAGCGCTGTTTTCTAAGTCAGAGTTGGCGACATGCTGGCGCGTTCTTGATGTATGACCACACATGACGTCAACATGGGGGTTTCTCTCGCTAGAGCTTCCCTTTTGAATCTATGAGCTCAGATTCAGTATGCCGCACAATAGCGACAAGAGGCAAGAGGTTAAGTTTAGCCAAAACACGCCCGTTTATTAAACACTGTTAAGTACATTTCCATCAGAGAGTCGAACAGAAAGTTGTCGCGTTTGGTTCGTCAATATATTATGGCTGGTCTTTAAGGTTAACGCCTGAAATGAAATGTTGACTGTTAGAAGCTTTCATGTTGTGTGCTTAGGACGTTTTTAAATGCGTAAGCATTTCTATGCCTACCCATAGAGAAACCTGTCGGTCAAGTAGTACGAATGCAATGGTTCACACCCACATAAGCAAGGAAACCGAATAGGACACTGTCATCTGTAAAACGAAGGTTGCTCAGGTATTCGCCGTTGATCCTCACTCCTATGCCTTCCTAGTCTAAGAGCTTGAATACTTCTTCTAAGCATGCACTGAATAGCATTGGGGAGATTGCGTCTTCTTGCCTGACCCCTTTCTTCATAGGTAACTTTCTACTTTTCTTGTGGAGAACCAAGGAAGCTATGTAATCCTTGTAGATATTTCCCCAAAATATTCACGTATGCCTTCTGTAATTCTTGATTATGCGGTGCCTCTATGACTGCTGATACCTCTACTGAATCGAATGACTAAAAGAGAGGAATAGAGCGGTGTGGATCAGAGAGCAAACGGGGATAGCCGATATTCTAGTTGATATTAAGAGGGGAAAATGCCGGCAGATACCACGCCCTGTGGGAATCGATGTTATGGAAAGCAGTGCGCGGGGAGCCTATCAAGTTAACCAAACGACCATTAGAGTACCAAGAAGTAGTCGGCTTTTCATGACCTACATGACACGAATGTCATGACATTCACTTCATGAGTCCTCAGGAGTTCCTTTAGCAACGCGCAGAAGACCTTAAGGCGAAATCCTTAGCCATGCTCATGACTATGACTTCAACCATTGACCTTTAGCCTTTTCCTTCACTTAGTACCAATCCGAACCCATTTCAGTGGCTTCGTAAGTGTTAATCTTTTTTTGCTCAGTCATTCTCATTTTTGCTTAGTCATCTCCATGACTATGAGTTCTACCATTATCCGTTAGTGTTTCCTTCACTTAGTACCCACGTCAGAACCCATTTCAGTGGTTCTTGAGAGTTAATCTTTTTGCGCTGAGTCATCATAATTTTTGCTGAGTCATGCTCATGACTATGACTTCTACCATTATCCTTTCGCATTTCCTTCATTAGTACCCACGTCAGAACCCATTTGAGTGGTTCTTGAGTGTTTTATCTTTTTTTGTTGAGTAATTGTTATTTTTGCTGTGTCATGCCCATGACTATGACTTCTAGCATCATCCTTTAGTGTTTGCTTCATTGGTACCCGCATCAGAACCCATTTGAGTGGTTCTTGAGTGTTATTCTTTTTCCGCTGAGTCATTGTAATTTTTGCTGAGTCATGCTCATGCCTATGACTTCTAGCGTCATCCTTTAGTGCTTCCTTATTAAGTACCCGCATCAGAACCCATTTGAGTGGTTTTTGAGTGTTAATCTTTTTTCGCTGAGCTATTGTCATTTTTGTTGAGTCATGCTCATGACTGTAACTTCTAGCATCATTCTTCAGTGTCTTCTTCACACTGTATGATACAATTGCGTATGGCTCATTGATTGTGAACCAAGTTGGCCCGCGAAGTACAGCCACCGAAGAAACAGGCCCAGTACGCCTAGTAGTTGGCCCGCTAAGTGCAGCCACTGAAGAAGCAGGCCAAGCACGCCTAGTCTTGATGAACTCACATGTTTATTGCGTCTGAACCAGAACGCTGACTACCGCGGCCACTTATCACTTGCCCGCTAGGCGTGGTGCTGTAGCCACACAAAAGGGCGGGGCTGCTTGGGGGCGCTGCATTCCAGCAACTTAAACATTGTATCACAGTACATACGTCCGAACCCATTTGAGTGGTTTCTGTGTTAATGTTTTTTCGCTGGGTCATTGTCATTTTAGGCGGCTGTTTTATGACCTCCATGACACGCATGTCATGTAGGTCATAAAGGTCATAAAGAGGACTCATGTCATGACCTGTTATTTATGCTCTCCATACACTCTTGTCATAGTATGGCAATTTTCGTAAATACCAAGTTATCGATACGACCATGAGAGCAACAAGACGTAGGCGGCTAGATAGATAGATAGATAGATAGATAGATAGATAGATAGATAGATAGATAGATAGATAGATAGATGCTGTCTAACTGCCAAATGTTCGCCAAGAAATACTTCGCATTTAAAAATCACGCAGTAGGTTTTCTACGAGTAACGCAGGTGTTATTTTTTGAGATCTTGGTGCATTATACTTGGGACACCCTGTATATTAGGACACAACTGCAGTGCTATTCAAGGCTAAAAAATATTTAGATATTATAGTGACAATGGTTCCGTTCCGTCACCTGTGCTCAAACGCCACGTGTTCCTTCAGTCGAATTGAAGAGCCCGTGCCCAATGCGCCGGCGAAAACTTCTGGATGTTTAATACTATCGTCGCACCTCGGCATGTGAGCACCTTATAAGAGGGAACAGTGGCACGATAGTCATTAGTACGCTCAAGCAGACAAAGCACTGTCGAGTGGTCTAGCGTGAGGGCAACCTGGACAATATGACGCTGAAATATATATTTTTGAGCAGGTGTCTACCGCAGCCGTGGCCTAGTTGATGGGACGTCCGCCACGACTACGGTAGGTGGTTGGTTCGAAACCCGCCGCCGGACACCCACCGGTAATCAAAAGGGTTCAGACGTCCCCCCTACCCGACGTCCGGTAGTGTACGGGGCTTGCACATGAGCGCCTTGGGGGAGGTGAACCGGATCCTTGCAAGGCCCTATGGAGGCAACCAGTTTAGAACAGTAGCCCGAACGGGTGGTAAAGCTGCGGGCGTTGTCGCACGTGTACCTTCGCCCATCTGGAACCATTCCAGCCCAGTGAAAATGCATCCCGGTGAGAGATTGTGGTTGTGAAGATGAAGAGGCGCTATTTTGTGCAGCCCTTTAAGGACCACGAATCTGCGCCTCGGGGAAGTGGATGTCACTAAATAATACGAGCATAAGGGGGAGAGGGAAAAGAGGATCCGACCGACCTCCTTTTTTTATTTCTTCTTCTTAAGTGGATATGCTTTGTAGGCTACTTTCAGGTGGTGGGATCGGAAACAAATTAAGCATAAAATATCATCATTATCATCAGCCTATATGTTTGTCCACTGTAGGACGAAGGCCTCTCCCTGAGATCTCCAATTACCCCTGTCTTGCGCTAATTGGAGATACGTAAATATACGTAGCCTGAAATCGAATATCATTACTAATTTTAGAACACCACTTTGCTATGGCATCTTATAAGAATTATTGCCGTTATAGTTGCACATAGTGAGCATTCAAACGCCACGTTAGCATTCTGTTCTCGGCACGTATCATACAGTGTTTTCTTCCTTGCGCTCTTTTGAAATTTACCCGTAGCACCCGTGTTGATAAAACGTGGTTACGTGCACCTCCATCAGAGAGTCTAACAAAAAATTGTCGCGTTTGATTCGTGAATAGGTTATGGTTGATTGTTTAGGGTTAAGGTCTGAATTGAAAGCCTCGACCTCTAGAAACTTTAACTATGCGCTTTGGGTTTTTTTACAGCGAAGCTATTCATGGCTAGGCTTCCGTGCATTTTTGTTGTTCGTGTGCTAAAATGTCGGCCGATCCTGGTAATGTGCAGAAAGGGTCCATGCGCAATGTCACATACCGCTGTGAACTCCGGGTGCTGGGCGGCAGGACGAGCAGTGAGCGCATACAGTCACTTGAAATCTGACACCGGAACGAGCAACCGCGCAGCCCACTCCACCACAGGGAGTCATACCCGTCCAATATTCCACTCAGAAGGTAGGGTGGAACAAAGTGAACTCAGAAATATTTGACGGTACAAATTCCCTTGTGAGTTCTGAAAAACATCCAGGATTATTAATTGTTTAATTGAATGTTTTTTCTATAGAGTTGTACTACGCTGTTTCTAGGCTGTTGCATGCTGTTTATCCATTTTTGCTTTCAGTTTGCATTGTGCTGCTTGTATTACGCTGTTTGTATATTCACGTTAATGTTGTGAATTTGGCCACCCTGTAACAACCCGAAAGGGCTACAGCATAGAAAAAAATACAGGCCATTCAGAGCCTTCAAACATCCCTAAATGCTTCTATGCAACGACAACTACCAGCTATACAACAGTGAGCGGCACAACAACTCTAAATTCAACAACAGTCTAATACTCAGATAGCGGAACACATCATGAGACTAGAGCAAAGCATACAGGCAGTGGAAGCTCGTCAAAGCCGGTGCATCAAGATAACAACTCCCCAGACCCTACCAGATTTACCAGATGTTCTAGACTCACCCGAACCCGACCTGGTGCAGGCATACCCCCCCCCCCCCCCAATCTCTTTTTCGTTGTCGCACGGAAGTCTGCTTGAATTTGTCGGGTGCATTCCTGCAGAGGTTCTGGTTTCAAGCCGCCGTCGCAGGTTTCGTTGGTGCTTTCTTGCGTGCGCCGCTGTCCAAACTTCTCCCAATCCGTCATTCGTATTTTACGTTCCTTTATTTTTGTTCGCGGTGTTATTAGATGCGTTTCTATTATATTGTGGTCACTGCCGAGGGCCTCATAGAGGCTGTGCCATCCCTGGTACCTGATGTCTTTGATCAGCGTAAGGTCCGGGCACGTGTCTCGACTGACACTGTTGCCTATTCTCGTTGGGTGAGCTGCGTCTGTCAGAATGGTTAAGCCTAGTTGTGCTATCGTCAGTGCTAGCCATCGACCCTTCTGATTAGTTGTCCCGTAACCCCGCGTTGGGGGTGCCGCATTAAAGTCCCCTACGATAAGTAACCGTTGCTTCGCTTCCTTTAGTGCAGCCCGTCGAAACAGTCTTCCCGCTCTTTGGGGTGCTATAGACGTTGAGGACAAAGTTGCTTGGCTCTCTCCTTTCTACGGGAATGATTTCGATGAGTACGTGCGGTATGCGTTCGGAGATAAGGGTGTGGTCGATTTCGGTTAATCTTGTTGGCACTAATGTTGCTGTATTTATCACACCATTGTGGTGTTCTTTGTAGGCAAAAGTATTGTATCCAGTCAGTTTCAGTTCAGTGTATGTTTTTTCTAGTGCCAATTTGTCTGGTGTATGGGTCTGGGCGTGTATGAACCGTGTTCGATTTCCTCGTTCCTGGCGGAAACTGCGGCAGTCTCATTGCCAAATTTTGATGGGTTGTGTTTGCGCTACATTTTGCTGTCTAGCCATGATTCATTGTAAATTGGCCTGAGATAAAGGGCGTGCGTTTGGATTGTTCGGATATCGTCTGTCGCATCGAGCGGACTAACACGGGTCGGATGGGGGTGGCGTTGTGGGCGACTGTTTGAATAACTTCATCGCGAATTTTTTGTCTAAATTCTTGGGTTAGCTCACTGAACATGTGTTGTAGGGTGGTTTTGATTTCTTCCTATAGTTCATGCCTATCTTGCATAAAACTCTCCTTGGGTCCTTGTCTTTCCCGTTGCATTTCGTTGCTCAGGCGCTCACAATATTGTTGAAACTCGTGTTTTAAGTAGTGTACCTCCTGTACAAGAGTAATTGCCATTTCGTTTACTAATGTTCGCATCTCTTGCCTAAGGGTTAGGGCTATGTCATTAATCACTTTCTGCGCGTGTGCGTTGGTAGCGAAGTTATTTAGGAGAGGTACCTGCCCTGTATGAGGTACCTGTAGAGGTACCTGCCCTGTTTTCTACCCCTTACAACACGCGTGTGCGTGTTGTAAGGGGTAGAAAATTGGTCGTAGTGAGAAAAGGTAAGGGGGAAGTGTTTGCAAGCCGCTCAGCCGAGCTCATCTTTGGTGGATTTGTTTCAGGGCCCTTCGTGACCGCTTTCCTCTCGCTCTTCTCCAGCCTGCCGATGGTTGAACATGATTCCGCCCATTGGTCAACTGCAGCTGCTTCATGCTGTTCATGTCGGGGTGTCGTTGCGCGCGGTAGGCTTTGTGAACTGTACGTGGCCGTGTCCCTGGATTTATCTCGTTTCGTTAAGCCCGTTGATCTTCGCGGTGATCAGCCTCTGTCTACGTTCGTCTCCGTGGAAGCTGGCGGCGATTTTCACCCGGGAGATTGTGGTTGGTTTGTGCTAGTCCCCGAGTTGTCTGTGTTACTGGTGTTGCCGTCGTTACGTAAGAAGTGTGATTTGTGGAAGGGCTTGCGCTACCTGGCTGGACAACTTGCGTGCGTAACTGGGTGGTCGCCTACACACAGCAAACACTTCGGTCGGCATTGGTGGTCCTCCGATGGATTTTCGTGTCCGCAGTTCTTTCACCGGGCACTCTCCAGCGTGGGACAGATGTCCGCCCTGTGCCCGGTATTCAGGCATATGCTGCATACCGGAGATAGCGGTCGGTGTGGTCGACATAGAATCTCTCCTCACCTCGCCCTGTAAGCGAGTTATTAGAGCGAAAATCGGCACAATCGTCAACTTTTTCTTCACACAACGAAACAGACATGAAACACCATATAAAAGACAGGCGAAAGGGACGCTCTTTCCTTTCGCCTTTCGTTTCCTTGGTGTTCTGCGCATGGTCTGTTGTAACGTGCACTGCTTACGATGCGCCATGGCGCTTTGCATACATCGCGCTTAAGAATCTGTTTTTTTAATCTCTAACAGATCAATGCCAACACATCCCTGCCTCGCCAACCCTACAATCATTTTAAATTATACATTAGGTAAATATTAATCATAAATATTATTCATTACTTTTATTACTTCAGTTATTTCAAAGTAGCTTTATTAAAATAAATAAATTATTAAAGAATTACTTGCGCGCATTCAGCGCTTCATTTTGCGTTGAGAACCGCTGTGTATAATTCCAACTGGAATACCTCAGGGAAAATAAAGGTTTTATTTTAAACAATGTGCCGTTTTAACTACATTAACCAGAAAAAGAGTGACAAACAACAAATACTTTTACGTACACGCTAGCGGCGCACAACCAACACAACTGACAACATAAGTGATCACCGGATCGACGAATGTTGGCGGCGGCGCTGCTGTCGCATGGGCTTCCCTCCACGTGCCGAACCTTTCCACACATGGCGCCTCACAGCAATGCATGGCGCGTAACGCCCCTGAAGACACTACCCCCTTCTTGTACACCTTAGGTTTATTAAGCGCTACATTTCGACAGCAAGCTATGCCTTGTTATCTCTCATTGTTTCCACTGATGTTCGACCTGATTTTGCACGCCGCGTTCGTCACCAACTTTCTAACAGCGACTACACTACTTGCACTTGACTTGTATACGCCGAATGGACAAAAATTTGGTGCCGCAAAAAAGCAACCGGAAAAAAAACTCGAAGGGGAACCTAGATAACAGGACGCTGAAATAGATATTTTTGAGCGGATCCCTTCACCGCAGCAGTGGCTTAGTTTATAGGACGTCCGCCCCGACTACGGAAGGTGGTTGGTTCGGAACCCGCCGCCGGACACCCACCGGTAATCAAAAGGCTACAGGTGTCCCCCTAACCCTCGTCCGGTTGTGTACGGGGTTTGTGATCGCCTGGGAAAGGTGAGCCGGATCTTCACAGGGCTCTACTGGGGAAACCAGTTTGGCACCGTAGCCCGAAAGCGGGGTAATGCTGATGGTGTAGTTGCAAGTGTGCCTTCGCCCTTCTTGAATGTGTCGCCCTTGACCATTCAAAGCCGAGTTAAAATGCATCCCGGTGAGTGCATCTCAAGCACACTCGTACTTATATATATATACATACATATATATATATATATATATATATATATATATATATATATACATCCGTATAAGGACAAAAAGGCGATCCCGCCACATCTCTTTTTTTTCCTCCCTCGATAACAGAATGCTGAGGTGCCGTTTGAATGCGCACTATGTATAATTACTATAGCCATAATTCTCATAAAATGCCATTGCATAGAGGTCTTAGAAATTTACTAATGATATTCGATTGTAGCATACGTCTACTTTATTCTTAATTTGTTTCAGACCCCACGGCCTAAACGTAGCCAATAAAATTATGCGGTTAGCAGGTTATGCGGTTATGTGGCTATAGAATTATATATATATAGAATTATGGCTATAGTAATTATACATAGTGCGCATTCAAACGGCACGTCAGCATTCTTTTATCGGCACACGGTTACGTACATTTCCATCAGAGAGTAGAGCAGAAAGTTGTCTCGTTTGGTTCGTCAATATGTTATAGCCAGTCTTTAAGATTAAGGGCAGAAATGAAGTTTTGACCGTTAGAAGCTTTTACGTTGTGTGCTTTGGAGGTTCTTAGGTGCGTCAGCATTTCTATGCCTTCCCATGGAGAAACATGTCGGTCAAGTAAGACGAATGTAATGGTTCATACCCACGTAAGCAAGCAAAAAATGCCATGGCGCATACCCCTGTAAGGCTCACACTGCAAGCTCTCAGGAGTGGGAAGCGGACAGTGCGCATGCAAAGTCCATCTAAATAGGTCGCGAAGCTTGCAAATGAAGGCGTGCCCCAACCTATCGCCAAAAATATCAGTTGGTGGTGCGCGATCGAAGCTGGGGACAAACACTGAAGCTAGGAAACCTACGTGAAAAAAAAAGTTTTCCCAAATTTTTAATCAGAATACTATCATACCAGTAAATATTCAGTTTCAAATATTTTTGCTCTACGAAAACAACAAATGTTAATTTTGTTTCTATTTCACAACTTATTAGTTCGTTCGTGATGACCTCTACCAAACAGTGATTCTGGCGCAAGACTTGGCACGACTCTGCAAACCAGCTGTTATGTCGTGCGGAATGGGATTGCTCACTAAAACGCGGCGGTTTCATCCGAGGTTTCTTTTTTTTCATTACGCGTTTGCTCAATTTTTGGCATGCGCTTCACTTCAAGATTTGCGAGGCCTAGCGCACGGCATTCATTGGCGAAATGTGTGAGTGCAGGTTTTTTGCTATCGCGCAAGTTCACGGCTGCGGCACCCGACCCGCTGTCTCTCGTCGTGACGATAAATGCGGAACGCTCCGCGAAGAGACGTCGCGCAATTAATGTTCGTTCACTCTCCGTAACACAGGCTCTGAGTGTCCAACGGGAAGTAAAATGAATAAGTCAAATGTTGTCTAAATGATAATGTGGGGCAATGTTGCCTTGTCTGATAACTGTTGGATATATGAATACATGGTGTCGCAAGAAACCGCGAATGATTCTGTGCAAAGGTTTCGCATATTTTGCTATACACTACGACTGTGTGCAGGCCATAGTACTTTTTATCTATTGAAACAAGTTTTGCTTGGTCAATTATATTGGTTGAATTATTCTAGACTAATAAATGTGAAGGTTTCTGTGGAACTGCCATTTATTTCCTTCCGAATCGCTCACCTTCCTAAGGCTCCTACTGCAGCAACTGCCGTCAATAACAGCCTAATTATGATCACATTAAGACATACGCTACTCCTATAGTTTAATGACACGGTGGCGCGCTTCAGCTTAGGTGAATAGCACGCTCGCCTCAGCCTCAAAAGAAACATAACTGCTGGCGTAGCGGTCGAAATACGGGACGCTGAAGAAATTCAAACATTTGCGCCAAGCAGCGTAAGATATTGACGTCACTTCCATTTCCGGTTATGACGTCACTTTTTATTTTTTGCTTGATGTTAGTTGTTCCCCCGATACGTAGAAGGCAACGAATGCAGCGAGCCGCCATTTTCTTGACATGGGGGCTTCTATGGAAGCTACGCTGTCAGTTTACATATACCTTGGCGTATGTTCTTTGAAATCACACACAACACACGGAATAGCATACGTTTCAACAAAGAATAAAGCTCAAAACAAGCACCTCAACAATAAAAAAAGCATTGCATCCCCCCTCAACAATTGTAGTGGTGGTTTTGCAACAGCTTCCCTGGACATCCACTTTCGCAGGTTGATAACGACCGTTAAGGGTTTATAAGGGTGTGATAGAGTCCGGTAGAAGTGATAACAACTTATAAGGGTGGGATAAATTTCGATAAGGTCGATAACGACCGATAAAGCTTGATAAGTGCTGTTCGGATCAAGTTTGATGAGATTGATAATGACACCGCACTACGTGAAGATGAGCAAGTGGCACATTGCTTACGCATGCTTAAACAACTCCGGTGGAGTTTCTGCGTGAAATTTTTAACAATCAAGTGTTTTATGCCGGAGTCCACGATGAACAACCTGTAAGGTATGTGACATTGGGCACTGACAAGTAAAAGATATTTTCTTGACAGGGATGGCGCCATCTAGGAGCGGTGAAGCGAAATACTGCGTCGTGACACTATATAACGAGCGCTGACCGGCAGCGCTTCGGTAGTCACAGCGCAGCGGAGGCTCCAACGTTGTATAGCCTGGTGGTGGCACTTTCCGCGCATGGTTTTGTCTTTCGCTTCTGATTAGCCTTTGGCGCCTCGTCGTCTATGGTGTGCAGCTACAACCTGCACCAGCAGTGCTTACACACCGCCTACTGCTTCGCTTGCGATGACACTAAGAAAACTGCTGCGCTAAGCGGCGCAGAAAGGCAATGGCGTAGACGGGCGAATCTCGCTTTCGTCCGGCGAAAGGTACGCCAGCGTAAAGCAGAACGCCTTCGCGCATTCGCCGAGCACACTGCGATCTCTGTCACTCGCATTTCTGAATCTGCGCGCATCGCAACTCAACCGGCTGCTCAAGACAGCACGGAGTCAAACAAGAATGTTCATACCATCACCGAAGTGACTCGACAGCAGGACGTAGCTCGCTAAAAAGACGCCATGCGCCAAGCAAACCTGCAACGCGGTCGTCAGGCAGCAAATCGTGCACCTTTCCCCGCAGCGAACCGTGAGTTCACGGAGCAAACACGTAACAGCTTCTGTGGTGACACGTTTACCTTTCACGTTGTACCGATTCCTGTGAAAGAAGGATTAACGACACATTTTTTGTCATTATTTATTCAATACTGCCGACTCAATCTCCAACCAGTGTTGACAATACAAATACAAACACAGCAGCAAGACAAAGCAACACAAAACAACGCCAATGCAGGCTCAGAAATTGTAATTCGTAGTCTGATCACTTGCTTCGGTAAGGCTATTCCATTCGTGAATGGTCCATGGGCAATAAATTTTAAACAGGTCAGTGCGAGCGAAATACGGCGATAGCGCGTTTTGTTGGTAGTGTCGAGTGGGCGTGCTAGTTAAGAGTGATAAATACGGCGATAGATGTAGAGCTAGCTTGTTATTCAAAAGTCGGTAACTAAATTCTAATCTAAATTTTGCCTTCATGCCTGTAATATTTGTATGTCATTAGCCTACATTACATTAGAGGGCGAGTCTAACGCGAGAATATTATTAAATATAAATCTTACAGCCTAAGTTACACGGGAGTATAAGTGTACGCCAATCCCAAAAGAAGCGCTGTTTAAAAATGTGAACCATAACGTGTACCGAAGAGTAAGCATAGGTATCGAGACTACACGACGCACATGTCACATCGCTTGACTCGTGGCACTACACGATGCTTTTGATGATGATCATCATCATTTATTTGTATCCCCTTTCAAACCATGCAGTGACAAATCACCTAACCTGCTTGAGTTAACCAGGTTCAGTTACATATGTAACATGCAACTGCTACATTTCGGGACACTCGGTAGAATACAACGCAACTGCAAGTAAAAATTTATACGTATCGACGGTACGCGCCGTGCATGTCAAGTTGTGACAAGCGGCACGATATGATGCTGCTGCTGATGATAATTATGATGATGACGATGGTGATATATTGGCGTCTCCTTTGAATCGGGCATACATCTCCTTAATGGCCTTTTTCGTCCTGAAACCGTCTCTATCCACCTTGTACCACTACCTATGTGTAATGCAAGTGTGTAATGCAAAGTGCAATGCAAAGTGAGCCTGGCAAGAGAACAAGAATTCAGGATCGCCATTCAGCCTCTAGAATTTGTAAAGGAGTACGTTTATCTACGTCAATTACTCTGATCATGAGAAAGAAATTTAGAGAAAAATAAATTGGATTGGAGTGCATACGGCAGGCATTGCCAAATCCTGATTGAGAACATACCACTGTGGTTGAGAAGAAAAGTGTACAATCATTTCATTCTACCCATGCTAACTTATGGGGCAGAAAGTTGGAGGTTAACAAGGAAGCTCGACAAGTATCGCACAAAGAGCAATGGAACGAAAAATATTAGGCCTAACGTTAAGAGACAGGAAGAGAGCCGTGTGGATCAGTGAGCAAACGAGGATAGCCGATATTCTAGTTCACATTAAGAAGAAAAAATGGAGCTGGGCAGGCCATGTAATGCGTAAGATAGATAACCGCTGGACCATTAGAGTTAAAGAATGGATACCAAGAGAAGGCAAGCACAGTCGAGGCCGGCCGAAAACTAGGTGAGGTGATGAAGTTAGGAAATTTGCAGGGGCTACTTGAAATCAGCTAGCGCAAGACAGGGGTAATTGGAGATCGCAGGGAGAGGCCTTCGTCCTGCAGTGTACAAACATATAGGCTCATGATGATGATGATGAAGCCCTACCGTGTCATCCACAGCATTTTCCGGAATTCATTGAAAAATGATCGATTATGGATTAGCTTCGGTAATTCACAGGGATAAGTGCCATTGCGTTTGGACCCTTTTTGCACGACCGCCAGGATCGGCCCACATTTTCTGTACACGACACACAGACTAATTGTCGACTTAAACAGCTCCGCCGTAAAAAGAGCAATTGCCGAATAAAATCTACTGCATATTGTTTCGTGTACAATGGAGTAGCCGCCACTAACTGTTGTGTTACTGAGAATTATTTAGTAATTTTAAATAAAAAACTGCAGAAGTACTGTCCTAATTAAGAAAGTGCAATGAGGCATTTGTAGGCACCCCCAAATGACGTCTAACTATGGTATTTGCAGCGACGTACTAATGGCGTATTAACTTTTGCAACTGGCAAAGAAACCCCACGAAATATTAAAAATACAACGTGACTGCGCTCCCATCCGCGTCAAAAAGCAGCGGTCTCAAATAAGCGTAATGAAAGAAAATGCTATGCCTTTCGCAAATCCCAAGAGACAGCGCATCAAATTGATAATGGTACGCAAGGAGCACCAACAGCAGGGCCGTTAATTTGTAGCGATGCGTTATGCTTTATTCTATACTAGTCTTATCACCCACCGCTCACGGCCGGCTCATCCTGTTGGTAACGTGAGCGGACAGTCGCTCTGAATACTGACCAAGCGCGAAAAGCGCGAAAAGGCATTAGCGTCGGAAAAGCATCGCTACAAAATACCGGCCCGGGATTCGCGGCTTCGGAGCGATTCCTTGGTGTCATTTTTACGTCACACTTATTATCCGTCTCTGAAGGCCGACTGATCACATTGATAACAAAAGCTACTTGATAACGCGGCCAACGCGCCGCTCTGACCACGAACAAAACGCAAAAAGCAATGGAATAGGCAGAATGATTCAGAATTCGGGATCTGCGCGCACCGCATCGAAATAGTGCGCGCGCAGCTATATTTCGGGCCAGATACTCGCTTCGGACCGAAGCCAAATTAATTAGCCCATTAAGGCCCAGCGTACTTTTAAAGGTACAGTACTATTTTCATTTGTAAATATTTAAAAAGAAACATATTGCATTCCAACTTCACCCATTAAGGCCCAGTGTACTTTCCAAAGTACAGTGTTATTTTCATTTGTAAATAATTAAAGAAGAAACATACTGTGTTCCTTAGTACGCCATACATGATGTATTCGATCTATTCATCGCCAAACTTGGACGACTGCTGAACATAGCAGGTGCTCCTGTACATGCACATTATTTTTTTGTTAAGCATAGTATATGCTTCTCGAAGATTATGTTTGTGTGCAAGTTTTAGAAAAGAATGGCGTAAGCTATGAATGCATGACATTTTATATACAACAAGTATTTACAGCGTCGCCAGAAAATGAATGTTGGTGCACTTTGCAAAGTACACTGGGAGTCTGTGCATGCTAGAAGGGTGTGCTTGTTCTCGAAGCACACACGATGGATTTTGTCTGTAGTTCGACAAAATATTTTTTGCTGACTACAAAAACTTCAGAGACCGTTGCTGGTTAAAAATATATAAAGGATTACATCAGCATTGCTATTATTCCTCCTGGGTCCTTTCTTGCTGCCGAGAAAGATGACCACACTCTTATCTTCCCAGTCAAAAAAAAATTGCGAGCAGTGTTACAGAAAATATAGGTAAATAAAAATCCATTTAGATATCATAAGAATCTTATTTTAAAAGGCATAATTTACGCAGGATTTTATTACAAATTGAAAAGTAAGTGGAAGGAAGCCGAAAACAACAAATACTATGTATATTCCTTTGAAAATTGAGATGAGTTACACAGTGAAAGTAGCACAACCCACATTGGGAAACGAGGCGTAGACAAAATGTCTTGAAAGATAATAAAATTCTAACGAAAATCTTGCCGAACAAATTATACAACAGGACTGCAATGCAAGAACCGACTGTTATTGGATGAGATGCAACCAGTCGATTGTTTCATCGACCAAGCAAACATATGCTGAATTCTTTTGATTTTAATCCTTGCATTCCTCGTAAAATACCACTCCTAGATCTGCATCACTAATGTATTGACGCGTATACCCTGCTGTAGAATACACGCTGAATGAGGATCCAGGCAAGCGTAAGCGTCGACGCGCGATGCCGAGACAAACCTCGTGCTCTTCTTCTTCAGTCTCCTTGCTGTGCCACACCATGTGGCATTACCCCCTCTTCAAAAAAATAAAAAGAAGGAAAACATACACAGGCTTGACGTCAGAGCGCCGAGATGGCCTAGTACGAACACATAGGCTGTAGTAGTCACAATTACTGTGGTGTGCGATATAGTCACAAGGCACTGAGGGATCAGAAACAACCACATTTAACCTAAGCGGCTGAAAACGTCGGATATTAGGGGCTATAGTACGGTTTCAACCGCACAATGTGCACAATCTCTGATTGCGATTGTCGACGTCGGGGAGGCTGGCTTTCGTCAGGAAGGACTTCGTAATTCACGTCACTAATTCGCTGCAACTCTCTGTAAGGTCCGAAGTAGCGACTCAAAATCTTCTCAGAAAGTCCTTTTCGGCGCAAGGGAGTCCAGACCAAGACTTGATCACCAGATTGGAACTCGACTTGCCGATGGCGGAGATTGTAAAGGTGCACATCGATGCTCTGTTGTTTCCTTATGTGCACTCGGGCAAGATGACGGGCTTCTTCCGAGTGTTACACGAAAAGTTCGGCATCTTGGGAGAGATTGAGATGATCGATGTTGTCGCATGGCAGCATTGCTTCTAACATAGTCTGCACTTCACGGCCGTAAACGAGGTATAACTGCGTGAAGCGTGTTTTAGTGTTATAGGCAAGCGCTACGTAAGGGAGTATCTCGACCCACGTCTTGTGCTGTGCGTCTACGTACAGCTCGGTCCACTCTTAGAGGGAACACGCGAGCGCATGGCCAGCGTAAAATCCCTATATAAGAAAAGTACCGCCATCTACTCTTTCCTCCGCCGCCTCCTCTCCTAAAGCGCTTGCTTTTTCTTTACTTTTTGCTGGCGAAAGCCAAGTCAACGGTGGCGCACCTAGAAAGTCCACGTTTAAGCTTTCAGGCCGAGCGCGCGCCGCCGCCGCCGCCGGCGACTGCGGCTGCGCAGAGGACTTTCAACATGGCTCTGAGGCGGAAAAAAAAGAAAATATAAAGAAGTGAAAAGCGCGCGCTATCATCGCCCAATAGGAGATATTGGATAACACAGGAGAGAGCGAAGCGGCATTTGTCAAAGGATGGCGGTACTTTTCTTATATAGGGATTTTAGGCCAGCGGTCCGCGGAGCGCTAACTGCTGGTGAGATTCGGAAACACGGAGCATGCGCATAGAGTCATTCGGGCGGTGCGTGCCCTGCGTCGTCTGCTACTTCTCCGCCCAAGCGGTAGCAAGCGCTGACCCATCCAGCTTTCTTTCTTTCTTTTTTTCGCACTGTGAAGCACTGATACCAACACTGCCTCCCGCTTGTTGAATACGCGGACATTATATGGTTGGATGGGCAAACTTGGTATGCTCGCCGCATCGGGCTTCAATTGTTTTGTCTCTTATGAAAAGTGGCCAGCCAGTTGCAGCAGTATGTGAAAGACATACGACTAGCTAATCGGTTAGCATTGACACAAGGTTGCGGAAGTGACAGGCTTCGTTATCCCTTTTGCAGAATTCCACAGTTAGGGGTTGCTGCACAACCATTATTCGGGTAAACTTTCTCAGCTGTGAGCAGCGCTTGGTCCTATTGCCCTTGCACACGTGTGCGTTTTTTTTGCGTTTTACAGAGCATGGACTTGTGCCAACACACTACCAGCTTTGCATCCTTTTAAAGTCGTGTGACTAGTTCGTCCCCACATACCCTCTGTTGCAAATATATAATGAATAAATTTTCGCCGCCACATTTACTTTCATGTGTCGTTCTATGCACACCTTACGTCATTGCACGCACGTGTGGGTGTAACAGAATAATTTTCATAAAGCTTCATGTCCAATCGATATCACAAATATTCTTACTATGGAGCTTCTGTGGACGTTGTTTCAACGAACAAGAACCGAGTTGAGTTAAAACTCGCGAGAAACTGCAGCGACAAACAACTCTTTTTTTTTTTTTCTGCTTGCTGTTTACCCGATGAGCAGCTGGCCGAGGGGCGACTAGATAAATCCCACCGCGGAAAAACGGATGCGCTCTTCAGCGCTTGTCGAGCGCAGGGGCCGAGAAGTAGCAGACGAAGCGGGGCACGCACCGCCATTGCGACTCTATGCGCATGCGCCGCCTTCACAAATCTCGCCGCCAGCTAGCGCCACGCGGGCCGCCGGCCTAAAATCCCTATATAAGAAAAGTACCGCCATCTACTCTTTCCTCCGCGGCCTCCTCTCCTAAAGCGCTTGCTTTTTTCTTTACTTTTTGCTTGCGAAAGCCAAGTCGACGGTGGCGCGCCTAGAAAGTCCACGTTGAAGCTTTCAGGCCGGGCCACGGCCGGGCTCGACTGGCGCGCGCGCTCGCTTCTTACGGCCTTCGCATCGGGGCTAGTTCATGCCTATCGCCGCTGCTTGGAGGGGGGCGCTGCGACCCCACCCTCTTTAAAACCCCTTGATGTTAGAAAGTAGCGACACTCTCCCCCGCGCGCGCGCTTTCCTCCTCAATTCTCCTCGGATTTCTCCCCCTCACCGGGCCGGCGCGGCGCTGAACCCTCCAGTGGCTCGCTGCAGCCGCATTAGGATCAATGCCCGCGCTTGTTTATTCGGCGCTTTTAAGCGTTGTATGGGAATTTATCCCTTGTGAAACTGTCATGACGAAAGTACGTTTCCGATAGAACGTCGTGCCATTTTTTTAGGACGCTTCGATAAATACAAGCGGAAGCGCTCCGAAAAAATGAGTACCAAGCAGTGGCTGAGCTGTTTACCTCTACGTCGCCACTTGGGTTGTCCGTAACGCGGAGGTGTATTGGGTGCATACAATATAAGCAGCGTAGAGTATAAACGAGAATTTGGTTCACAATCTTCGCTGTTAAAAGGCTCAGAGAAGGTAACCAAGAAGAAATGTGATAGTTTACTTAAAGTGAATTCGCCAAAATGAGTGGGCCAAAAGCCTTTTTACCAATGCCACTGTGCGAAATACGTGCTGTGTTTGCGAAACAGCCAACATAGAACTTTACACACGCGCCTGTATTCCGTCACTATGAAACGACGAGAAATTACATTCCATCACCTCTGGGAGTAAGCTAAGTCTCTCTCTCTCTCAAAAAAAAAAAAGGCTGATTGCTTACACGGAAACTGCTAAGACTGGCACTTGATAATTAACTTACAGGCTTCAAGATGTCAAGTTTATCAGAATTGAGGGTGATTATCAGAAGCGCGTGGCTTGTACTTAATGAGCATGCGCGAATAATACATAATACATAATACCACTTATCTACCTATATATTGCGGTTCATGCCTTCGCAACATAAAGTACATAAAGAAAAAAATGCTCGCAGTATTGAAACTTTGCAAAGATACAATAAGCACGCAATAAGAGTAAAATAGTTCCTTGGCTTCACAAGTATCAGGCGCAAGGATCACACGCACACACATACATGCACACACATACACGCAAACACGCACGCACACAACTGCAAAATATGAGTTACAGGCATTAACTCACAAATTACATACATTTGAAAACTAACGCACGCGCGAAAACACAAAAAGCTTTTTCACGGCTCGAAGAGTCAACGAAAATTTCAGCCGACTCACTTTAAAAAAAAAGTATATGCACAGTTATCGGCGCTCTGTATTAAACTGAACGAAGAGTCCGGCTATGCGAAGAGCATTAAAATCTCCATGCAACTTCATCCACAAATTTGAGGAAAGCTGCAACATTCACCTCGCAAAGAACGGCGTGCTTAGAAGGGGCGAAATCCCTTCTCCCGATGTTATGGAGCCACTGCTTCCGACGCACGACATTCCGTTCACCTCGGGGGATATAAAATAAGGCTTGCCCTTTCTCTGGCCTGCTGCTGCATTGAAACGCGCAGCAGCAAGGCATTTTCACAGAGAACGAATCTTAAGGCCCAACCACACGCGGCTAATCGTACGCGCCTGACTACGCGTCATGCGTCTGCGTCGCCTTGCGCGCTCGTCCTACGCGTCTCGAGAGGGGAGACGCGCAGCCCGCGCGCGCGTCACGCCGGACTTGATTTTGAGCGTCATTTTGAGCGCACGCGGCGGAAGTGGCAGCCCCGACGTCACGTGGTCGGCATGTGATCTTCCGGCGGCTTGGAAACAGGTGTTGTCGAAGTTTCGGAATCGGACCGAGACGCTGGGAGTCGCTGCCGAAGTTTCGCCAGCGATGGAAGGGATCAACAATGAAGCTCTGATCGCCTGCGTTGAGGCTCGGCCTGCCCTTTGGCAAGCGAAGCATAAACACCACAAAAATAAGCACATGACGAGGTGCTTGTGGACCGAGGTGGCGAGGATCGTCATGCCCGACGCTGCCGTAACAGGTAAGTGCTCGCTATTTTATACGGGTGTCATACGAGAGCACTTTCGAACCCGATCGAGCCCGATCGTGATTTGTGGTCACAATTGCCTGTACCACGCAATCTGTGTAGAGCCGATGGCGATCCAGAAATTTGATATCGCTCGATCGTGATCGAAAGCCTGTGTGGAACCGGTATAAGCTGCCTCTTATCAGCCAACTCTCCGATGTTTAAAACGCGTTTTATCTGTGCAGATGACGTTATCACAGCGCTACAGAAGCGCTGGAAATCCCTGAGGGATAAATTTCGCCGCCTTCTGAAGGGACTGCAGGAAGAAAAAAAGAGCGGCGCCGGTGCAGACGACGTGCAGGACGACGTCGTCTGGCCGTTTTTCGAGCAAATGATGTTCCTGCGCGACACAATGGAATATAGACCGTAAGTGATATTGAAGTTTCAATCTTAGCCGACGTGTTGAAAATGAAACACGGGATGCAAGTGTTTTCCGTTTACTATGTTGACCGGCGATGCCGTATGTTTATATTGTAGCAGGTAATGGGCCGAACTTGTTGGCCCCCAAAATCGCGCTTACATGAGTAAATCGACGCTTAGTATGCTTATATTCAGCTTTGTCTAATTGGCGATAAAAGATGTGTGCGTCATCGCTACTGCGATTATCGCATATTTCGTTAAATGTGATCTGGTCAGGGCACATATATGCAGTACAAGGATAGTTTTGTATATTTATTTAGGTACCCACAAAGCCGGTTTTTCTTTGCAGTGGGTAGCAGAGAAAGTAGAAAAACAAGTACAAAATAACACCTAAAGTAGCACATACAAACCTAATATAATAAAGCACAAGACAGAAGTGCAGAGAATAGCACATACAAACTAGCAGGGCAAACTAAAAGAAAAGGACTTGCCTGATGCACACACACACACACACACACACACATACAAAGAAAAACTTTGGCAATAGTCATTCATACCACAAGAGGCATGCGTTGTGTTAGGTGCAAGTGCTTTCCTTTGATTCTATGCACTGATTCTAGAAGGCAGCGTGCAAGTGCATAGCAGTATTTAGCCGAGTATTGAATATTGCTATATTCACGTCTGTCTGGGGCACTGCAATGAGCAGTTTTAATTTTGCGTTTTGTTGCTTGCCAGCCCTGTGCAAATCAGTGCTCCATCACACACTCAAATTTTACCTAGCTCGCTCAAGGATTCATTCAGTGCCCTCATGCTGTAGGAATAAATGCACCAAAGTATTGATGACATTGTCAGCTGCGTGATTGATAATACTGGTTTTTGTGTCTGCTCAGCGGTGTCCTTACCTAATTATCAGCCTGCGGTGACTTTGTGGATCCCAAGCGATGTGGTTATTGGTTTAAGCAAAGCTTTCACAGTGTTTGTGGAGAACGCTGTTACTGCTTAGCAGACATTTCCAAGTAGAGACTACATGACCAGTTTACTCTCATTTGCACTGTGGAAAAAGTTATTACTGGAATTTTACGTGTCTAAACCACGATCTGATTACGTTATTATATCCGGTATTTGCGCTATGTCCGGTACTGGTCACTCGTGCAAGACTGTAGCCGGCAGTCAGCTGGGTTGACAGTGGTTCAACGACTACATTAATTTCAGTATGATGCCTTAAGTAAGACCTATTTGGCAAAACAGCAGCAGCAGCGGTGGTAAAGTCAAAAGAAGAGGCATATCAAGCTTTTGTTTAAGAAACCTTCTGGAGGGGTTCGCTCGCTAAAATCAGCTTCACTGGGCCAACAAAAAACCTTGCATGGCAGATGGCAAGGTGACAAACATGATTATACAAAACTTCCTAAATACAAACAACAATTGCACTGACTGCTACATTTTACATAGCTTTGCACTGTGTTTATACATACACTGAATTAAGAAAAACAGTTTAGTATGAAGTGAAGTTTAAAAACAAATGAAAGGAAAACAGTTACAAGCCGACAACATTTCAAGTAAGAAACTGTAACAACAGGAAAAAGCCTCATGTTAAAACATGACATAACAATACTATTACTGAATGTTGAGAGAGTAGAAACATACATCTTTCAACATGAAATTTATTAAGTGGGCACACTGATTAAGTGTAGTGGAATGCTAATTGATGTATTTCGAAACTGAAGCATTCCAGATATGCGCTCTTTCGAGTACAAGGTATCACTAGGCGTTAGGCACGCAGATCTCATGGGGAACTGCTTAAATGTATGAGAAGCAAAAAAAAAAAAAAGAAAAATACAAAAGCTACATTTCAGTGCATGCAAAAAATGTTCATTCTGGTTGTGTACACAAGCTTTACAAAACTGACTGAGAGTTTCGGTGTTGCTTTCTAATAAAATGACACCTTAAAACAAATGTGGATGGGCTTGAGCCATTACATATTTTTGCCCTTAGACCGGCACATTATTTGCACTTTCGCAATATGTGCAAACCTTAATACGCTCACATGCAGGACATCCGGCAACCTTCCATCTGTGCCTCCATCGAGTGAGGAGGAAAGCGCTGCGGACATTTTAACAAAGATGTGCCAGTTTTCTGATCTGGCATCGCTTGAGGTGCCGTCACCATCCGGTGAAGCGTCGCAAGCGACACTGTCTACGGTGTCCCATGAGTCACTGGAATCCCAGGACATTTTGGAATCCCTGGAATCACCGGTGCTTCAAGATGTGCTGGTTCCGGAGGCTTCCGAGGCACACCACAGCAGGCAGCAGTCAGAAACATCGCTGCCCTCAGCAGGCAGTCACAAGCAAGGGACGCTGGGCAGTGTTCCTTCTGAAGCAACATCATCAAGAGGGGGGAAAAGAAAAAAGAAAGATGACGGTCAATTAATATTAGAACAATTGGGCAACGTTACATGTGCAATGAAAACATGCAAACCGCAGGACGACCTCGAAATGTTTTGTTTCTCTCTGCTCAAAGACATGAGAGAGGTCCCTGAGGACAGGCGTCTCACCATGAAAATTAAATTAATGCAAGTAGTGCAGGAAATAAAAAAATAGTGCTTTAAAAATATAGCATATACCAGTTTGTTAATGTACAATTTTGACTTATGCTATATTTCGTGTTTTTTTTTGAATTTCATTCTTATAATTTATTCCATTTTATGTTGTAATTGTGCATTTATTGTTTGCATTTGTCTATGTGAAGTTTTGTCATCCATAAGTTAAATAAATTATTGTTTTCCACCGAGTACTGCAGCAGTGTTTCAGCATTCTAACAAATAGTAACAAGATGTATGGCAAAGTATGAATGCTGCTTATGGTATTGTGGTGAAAGCAGTAAACGTATATATATATATATATATATATATATATATATATATATATGCCTGACATTGTTGCTTGCACGACTTCCATCACTGGAGTGGAAGTAGCTGTAGGTCATGGAGCTGCTTCATGGCTGCTTCCTTTGACACACCAGGTTGGTTCCACTGCCAGGGGACCTCACCAGCACTGCTGCAGAAGTACGCCATCAGAAGATTTCTGGCATCCGCAGCTCTAGCTTGAAAGTTTCTGGCACGTGTGGTGCGAAGTGGAAAGTAGCCCTGCTCCGAGCCATCCCTTGGCATGCCTTGCCGCCAGTGCCCCGGCACAACATTCCCAAAACTGTCCTCCCTGTCTGTGAAATGATGCACATCTGCGTTCAGGATGGACAGGAAGTTGTGCAAGATGCAAGCTGCTTTGATGACAAAGTCAACATTCTCAGGCTGCAAAGGGATGGTTCGGAGGAGTATGCGCCACCGGGCTGCTGTGATGCCAAAGGCATTTTCCACACACCTCCTGAAAAAAAAAGGAAAATCATTGAATTTTATTCAGGCTGATGCAATGCAATACCTTCCTTTAAACAAAAGAAAAGTGCGGAAGGGTTGGAAGCTCTTGCTGGTGCATACTTAGGGACAGCGTAATACTTTGGGATACAATAAAAAAGGTAAGCCAACACGAATGCTTGTTCCTGTGTAGTCATGTCTCATGTATTTTTCTTTCTTTTCTCTGTTCCCAAGTATTCAACAGAAGTCATTGATGTGAAGTGTGAAAGGTTAACTAGCAACGAATGGTTATTCCATGAGCTGTCACACTAAGCATCAGCTATTATACATATTAAGCTCGTTACATATTTGTTCTATGTGTATACTGCCACTGTACATTACGGCTGTACACTTTTCAATGACACAAACGTATAGCCACTAGTCATGATTAATTTTACCCCCTGCATTCTTTATATGCTTGAATACAAACAGTGTGTCGGCAAAACAGAACAGCCAGTAATGTTAGATTATAAAAAAATTCGGCGGCCACTGCCAAGAAACTTACGAAAGCATTCGCACAGCATTTTAACCTGCCATGTCACTATTTAGGTACATTACACCTCATATTGTAGTCACACTTCCGAGAGACAGAAAGTATAGGGAATCATATCTCATTCACAAGTTTATTAAATGACAACCAACACGTATGAATGTTTCAAACGGTGCTCTTGAATTCATTTGCTACACTAATGGCACACATATAACTAGCAGTCCTTAACTCTTTGTAGGGGTGTGCAAATACTGAATAGTAGATTTAGAATTAAATATCGAATCAAATAAAAAAACAAAAAAACAGGATATTGAATGAAATATTGAATAGCAGGAAATGTATTACAAAACATAATGCTTACAAATTTTGTGCAAGAAAGGAGGGTGCTGCACAGGCTCTCTATATACGGTATGGTCTACTGTTAATGAAGGGGACTCCAAATTAGCATTCCAGCTATGGTTACAGCTCAGTTCTACTATATGAAGGTCTGGAAAATACTTGTGTTATTAATATATTGTCTGTTGAATAGAATCAAGTACTTTTTTCTTTCTGAAACTGAAGAATTAGTTGCGATGTGTTGTACTTCATACGCCTACACGGGTTATACTGACGGCTGTGAAAGCGGCGTTAAGTATCGTCACCGCATATCTAATATACGATCTGCGTGCCATCCCGGTGGCTAATCAACGCCCGACCTTCGCCCATGCCTTTTTTTGTGTGCTTTCCGAAATACGCCTTATCTTGTCGTTCTCTCCGTTCGCGTAAGTCGCGTTATCGTTTCGATCGGTGCTGTCAACCTGGACGAGCCTTGTACCGACGACGCGGTGCCGCTAAATTGCGGCGTTCGCGCGCTGTGTGTGCGATTGATCCCCGCATTACTACTTTAACACTCAACAAGGCCGGCTGTAAAAAGGGCGAATTGCCCGTTTTACAGCATACGCAATGGTACAGCGCTCGCTAAACTAAAACTGTCTACTTTCACTTACGTCCCCTATGCGCGCACACAAAAACGCTGACATGGAAAGCAATTTCTGTCCCGACGAAGACAAATCCCCATGTGGAAATAGTGGCTCCTTGTTCTACTACTGTAGATAATGGAAAGAGGTTACTTACAGCCGTATAGTAAAGTCCTTCTTCTTTACGCCGTTGAAAGACGGGCCGGACCCACCAACGTCGCTGCAGACGCTTTCTGCGTTCCCGCCGCCTTTGCAAGAGCAGCAGCAGCAAGAGCTTCTGTGCAAGAAGCAAAAGCTTCAATCTCATGTAGTACATTGCGGGCGGCGAACGCTGAAGCTGGCGAAGCAAGCGGATTAACAAAAGCTCGATAGCAACGTCGTGCGGTCGCGCGCAGATGTCAACTCCAGTCGTGGGCAAGCAGACGCTACCGCGCGCACGGGTAGATCAGTGATGATGTTGATGATCGATGTAGTTTTGCTTAATAACAATGTGTAGATACAAATGGCGTGCATTTCTCCATTTAAAAACAATGTAGTATATGTAACATTGATAAATTAAATAGAAACGACCAGCCATAATGAATTAAAGCTTTTCTAAAACCGAAACGTTTCCGCCGTCACTGGTCTGTCAGCCCTGTGCTACGCGCAGTGAAGCGCGCACGTTTGCGCGTATTGTGTGGCTGGTCGCCCTTCCCTTCATCACCTGCGTACGCACTCGGAGACGCGTATCCCGTGCTACGTGTGGTTGGGCCTTTAGATTCCTACGAAAGGATGGAAAAACTTGGGAAACACACGTTCGGAGCGGCAGGGCGACCACCACTTGGACTGCTCATGGCGAGCGGGAGAAACTAAAGGCGAGCGAAAGCAAGTTTCGCGCCGTTTTCGTGACGTCAGGGTCACCTGATGGAGTAGTCTCGAGCGCCGCAGCCATTCAGCGTGGCGGATGCGCTGCCTCCGCGAAAGAGGGGAAGAAAAAGAGGAGGTTGACCGCGCCTGCGAGGGTGTTGCGGCGTAGATCAAAGCGTGTCGCTACTTTCTAACATCAAGGGGCTTTAACCCTCTTGCTCAGCTGCTCCCAGCCGATCTGTGCAGCGCACGCAACGCTGGAAGATTGGGTCGGGCGCTCTTCTTACCTCACCGTGCATTCAAGAACAAGTCGCCTAATTGTAGAGGACTCGTAAATGGTTCATCTAGGCTTCTTATAAATGGATGCAGTGTTACTTCATTAATACATCGAGCTTCTTTAAATTCACTGGGGCTGCATGCGCCGGGAGAATAGCTCTGCGCCATCAAATGCATTTTTAGGAATGGAAATAAATATTTATTGCTCGCATGCAGTTACAATGGTTGCCATACTTTCAGGCAAAAACTTGCGGGCACAGTAGCTCACAAATGTGTCTTAATTCACAATTACAATCTAAAGTGTTTCCTTGGCGACTTGTGTACATAGGCCGAAGGCTTGTCGTTTTCTTCACTCAGTTGGTTTAACTGATTTACAAGGAGTATTCTCAGAAACTTCTCGGTAATTGGATTTGCGGATCGTATCGCATGACTGTCAACACCTTCAGGGCAGCTCAAGATGGGAGCGCGTTGTAAATAGGGCTGCACTGCTCTTTCGAGTACTTCTAGTACATTCCTGCGTGGCAGGTGTTCGGAGGCTTTATCGAAAAAAAAACGCTATTATTTATATTTATTTTATAAATACTGCAATCACCATGCGGTGATTTTAGCAGGGTGGTACAAGCATAACGAATACATTGGTTTGGTATGTACAGAAAATGCACACGTTAACAAAGAAAACTGTTATTTGAATAAATACAAAGCGTACAGGTTGGGCACACACAACGTTACTCTAAAGAAGTAAAACACTCTCACTGCAAACATGGCACAAACAAAATAATGTCACTGTAAACATGATAAAAAAGAAGTTAATGTTGGCGCAGAGATGACGTCATTTTTTTAGCTGGTTCCAGTCCACTACTGTGCGCGGAAAAAAAGAATACTTAAAAGAGTTGCTGCGTGAGGAAAAAAGAGTTATAGTGAAATTATGTATTTGCCTAGTAGCGTATGCGGAGGAGAAGGCTACGATCTTTGTTATGTCCATGTTATAATTCCCCTTTATTAGTTGATGCTATCTTGTCCAAAAGCGCTAGAAACTCGGGCTAGAAACTCATTGCTTGGGAACTGGTGCAAAGAAGCACCGGGTGTTTTTCCGGAACGGGACTTGCAATACGGTAGAGAGCAATACATCATCACACAGCAGTTATATACGGATGTGCAATAAACGGCGCCAAGTCTTGGCTGTGGCCGCGCGTACTAAAGGCTGTACGACCGTCTCCAGGATGGATGGATGATGAACTTTATTAGTGTCCTTTTGGGGGCGGAGCCCACAAATTACTTCATATTGAACGACACTGACAGAGCACCGAATAAAATGCGCGGGAAAACGATCGTGCGAGCGCGAAGGCAAGCGCATGTACGCGGAGCAGGGTCTAAAGCCCCTTGATGTTAGAAAGTAGCGACACGCTTTGATCTACGCCGCAACACCCTCGCCGGCGCGGTCAACCTCCTCCTTTTCTCCCCCTCTTTCGCGGAGGCAGCGCATCCGCCACGCTGAATGGCTGCGGCGCTCGAGACTACCCCGTCAGGTGACCCTGACGTTACGGAAACGGCGCGAAACTTGCTTACGCGCGCCTTTAGTTTCTCCCGCTCGCCATGAGCAGTCCAAGTGGTGGTCGCCCTGCCGCTCCGAACGTGTGTTTCCCAAGTTTTTCCATCCTTTCGTAGGAATCTGAGATTCGTTCTCCGTGAAAATGCCTTGCTGCTGCGCGTTTCAATGCAGCAGCAGGCCAGAGAAAGGGCAGGCCTTATTTTATATCCCCCGAGGTGAACGGAATGTCGTGCGTCGGAAGCAGTGGCTCCATAACATCGGGAGAAGGGATTTCGCCCCTTCTAAGCACGCCGTTCTTTGCGAGGTGAATGTTGCGGCTTTCCTCATATTTGTGGATGAAGTTGCATGGAGATTTTAATGCTCTTCGCATAGCCGGACTCTTCATTCAGTTTAATACAGAGCACCGATAACTGTGCATATAGTTTTTTTTTTAAGTGAGTCGGCTGAAATTTTCGTTGACTCTTCGAGCCGTGACAAAGCTTTTTGTGTTTTCGCGCGTGCGTTAGTTTTCAAATGTATGTAATTTGTGAGTTAATGCCTGTAACTCATATTTTGTAGTTGTGTGCGTGTGTGTGTGTGCGTGTTTGTGTATGTGCGTGCTTGTGTGCGTGAATGTGTGTGCATGTATGTATGTGCGCGTGTGTGTGTGTGCGTGTGATCCTTGCGCCTGATACTTGTGAAGCCAAGGAACTATTTTACTCTTATTGCGTGATTATTGTATCTTTGCAAAGTTTCAATACTGCGAGCATTTTTTTTTCTTTATGTACTTTATGTTGCGAAGGCATGAACCGCAATATATAGGTAGATAAGTGGTATTATGTATTATTCGCGCATGCTCATTAAGTACAAGCCACGCGCTTCTGATAATCTCCCTCAATTATGATAAACTTGACATCTTGAAGTCTGTAAGTTAATTATCAAATGCCAGTCTTAGCAGTTTCCGTGTAAGCAATCAGCCTTTTTTTTTTTTTGAGAGAGAGACTTAGGTTACTCCCAGAGGTGATGGAATGTAATTTCTCGTCGTTTCATTGTGACGGAATACAGGCGCGTGTGTAAAGTTCTATGTTGGCTGTTTCGCAAACACAGCACGTATTTCGCACAGTGGCATTGGTACAAAGGCTTTTGGCCCACTCACTTTGGCGAATTCACTTTAAGTAAACTATCACATTTCTTCTTGGTTACCTTCTCTGAGCCTTTTAAGAGCGAAGATAGTGAACCAAATTCTCGTTTATACTCTACGCTGCTTATATTGTATGCACCCAATACACCTCCGCGTTACGGACAACCCAAGTGGCGACGTAGAGGTAAACAGCTCAGCCACTGCTTGGTACTCATTTTTTCGGAGCGCTTCCGCTTGTATTTATCGAAGCGTCCTAAAAAAATGGCACGACGTTCTATCGGAAACGTACTTTCGTCAGGACAGTTTCACAAGGGATAAATTCCCATACAACGCTTCAAAGGGCCGAAAAAAATGTCACAGTTTCGCCCTAAGGGCGAAGCAATGAATGCGATAGCAACACAGCAATGTCATACGAAGTAAGGTGAGCGGCTTTGGTAGCAATATGAATTGTAGTAAACATGAGCTGATTAAGTAAGGAGGTGTGCTGCGGCGTAAGTAGACCGACATGAAGAGAGACTCGATGACCACGAGAAGGCGCGTGTGAAACGGTGGTGTTGATGAGAAGCGCTTCCCGTGGGCAGCGCGTGCGAAGGGACACATCTGTAGCGCTGCACTGCCAATCCGGGCAGCATTGCATGTGTAGCGTGCGTTGGAAAATGTGGCCCGACTATTACTAACTGAATGAACAAGCTTGCTGTGAGCGCGCACAAACAAACATGAATAGATCACACTGAATGACTGCAGACAACGACCGTCAAAACTCTGGCAGCAAGCGGATACGCCGCATAGGCGAAGGTACGTGCGGTCTATCGTTTCAACGGAAACTGAGCGGCGAATGGCGCCTAAAGGTCAGAGCCGTGTGGAGATAAGAGACGGTGCGAGCGAGCGACGAGCGCGGTTGTTGGCAGAGAAGTGCCCCCCCCCCCCCCCCCCCCTGCTCCCTCCGGCGCTGGCTTTCCGCTTCCTTGCTTGCGCGTGGGAGATTGAGTGCGTTCGCTCTCCGTGATAGCGCGCGTCCCCGCACGCTTCCGCTGGGGCATACGGCGCGCGGCGAAGATTTTATCTATACGGAACCTCACGGCGACGGCGACGGCGACGACGACGGCGACGGCGACGGCGACGGCGACGCCGTAGAGATAAGGTCGAAATTTGGCTAGCGCCCATACGAAGGCGAGACACTCTTTCTCCGTGGTGGTGTAGTTGGTCTCTGCACGCGATAGCGTGCGACTTGCGTGTGCGATCACTCTTTCAATACCTTCGTGCCGTTGCACAAGCACCGCACCAAGACCAACGTTAATGCCGTCTGTATGAATTCACGTGTTCGCCTCCTCGTCAAAGTGGGCCAAAACTGGTGCTGACACCAGAGGTTGTCGAAGCTCGGTGAAAGCAGTCTCTTGCTCTGCAGTCCAGACGAACGATACATCTTTCCTCGTGAGACGAGTCAGCGGCTCCGCCATCTTCGAAAAATTTTCGATGAAACGCCGGTAGTATGCGCAAAGGCCCAGGAAGCGTCGGACACCCTTCTTGTCGGTCGGTCGGTGTTGTAAACGTGGCTACAGCGGCAGTTTTCGCGGGATCGGGGCTAACGCCTTCCGCGCTGACCACGTGTCCCAGAAACATCAGCTCCTTGTAGCCGAAATGACACTTCTGAGGCTTAAGGGTAAGGTTAGCCGATCGGATGGCTTCGAGAACTTGCCGCAGTCAGTTTCAGGTGGTCGTCAAATGTCGCCGAAAAAACAACCACGTCGTCGAGGTAGACGAGGCAGCTTTGCCACTTCAGACCAGCGAGAACGGTGTCCATCATTCGCTAGAAAGTTGCTGGTGCCGAACAGAAACCGAAAGGAAGTACTCTGAATTCGTAAAGGCCATCTGGAGTGACGAAAGCAGTTTTTTCGGGTTCATCTACCTCAATTTGCCAGTAACTGCTCTTGAGATCGAGAAACGAAAAATACTTATCTCGCCGTAACCTGTCGAAAGAGTCATCGATGCGTGGTAGTGGGTACACGTCCTTCCTGGTAACATCGCTCAGGCGTCGATAATCAACACAGAAACGAAGCTTTCCGTCTTTTTTCTTGAACAGAACGACCGGGGAGGACCAAGGACTGTGCGAATGCTGAATGACACCATCATTTAGAATCTCCTTGACTTGGGCTTGAATCGCCTCACGTTCTTTCGGCGAGACACGATAAGGCTGTTTGATCGGGTGTGCGTCGTCGGATGTCGTTATTCGGTGCTTCGTGATTGGCGTTTGGCCCACCTTAGTAGACCAAGCCAAGCACGCGCGGAATTCGTTCAAGAGTTCCTGCAGTGCGTTCTTTTGGTCGTCCAAAGCTCAGAGTTTACATCGATCTCTCTCAGCGAACTGTCGTCTGTGTCCACTTCAGAAGCAAAGCACTCGACGATCTCCGTTGATGGTTCCGCGTAGGCGACGGCAGCACCACGAAAAACTTGCCGATGCTCAAAAGTAAAGTTGGTAACGAGGACCGCTGTCTGGCTATCAAGAAGCTCCACAAGGCTTCGCGCTACGCAAATACCTTGGGTCAGGAGCATAGAAATGTTCCCTTCTACAACGGCTTCACCGTCTTGTAGCTCGTCGGACTTGACCGGAACCATAACAATCGCACGCGGTGGTATCGTGATCCTGTCGTCCGAAACGCGAAGTGCGGATCTGCGTCCAATGGTGTCGGTCTGTGCTGTTTCCCTTTGTGTCGAGAAAGTGATGCAGCGCTCGCGGAGGTCAATAATGGCGCCATACTCC
Source organism: Dermacentor silvarum (assembly GCF_013339745.2). Lineage (NCBI taxonomy): Eukaryota > Metazoa > Arthropoda > Arachnida > Ixodida > Ixodidae > Dermacentor > Dermacentor silvarum. The sequence goes on along the minus strand of NC_051158.1, from coordinate 126,912,502 downwards.
CGGAGAAAGACAATCCCAAGAATTAAATGGCGGGAACACTCGCGTACACCCAGACAAGTGGCGAGAAAAGCGCCACCGCGAATTTCTACTCTGGCGGTGCATAAGCCAAGCGGTGTGACGACTTCGCCACCTGGCGAAGTCGTCACACCAAACTGGCGCCCCATTCCCGGGCAGCGTAACTTTTTTCAGAATGCTCACAGTTTGCCATTAAGAATAGAGTAATCGGCGCCGGTATCTAGAAGTGCACTAATCTTTCAGCCCTCAACCAACACAGGTATGTCCAGTGAAATCTTGTTCGCAGGAACTGGGTCTGGCGTCATCGTGTTTTTGTTGTTCTGTGGTAGTCGGGACGATACAAGGTCTCCAGCGCGTCGAGTATCAGCGACCCGCCTCGGAAGCTCGCTGACGTCAGTTTTTCCTGCGTGGACTTGGTGATCTCCCTTGCATCGTCCTTGAAGTTGTATCACGAGCAAGGAAATGTCGCCGCGGTGAGGATGAGCGTGACTGCCACTGGAATGTGTCCTGCCTGCCCTGCTGGTCGAGGAATTCTGCGATGTCGGGAGGCCTTTGGCCGAACCTAGGTCGAGGCGAACCGATAGAAAAACCCCACAGTCCGAGTCGTCGGTAGGGGCACTCCCGATACACATGACCCGCTTCACCGCAGTAGTAGCACAGCAGTCGTCGATCGGGTGCTCGACAAACCTCTGATTTCCTCGCGGGTATTCGGCGTTGAGGTACGGTAGCGGGGTAGTCGGAGCGGCTTGAGCCGCCTGCAACGCGACTGGCGACGCAACATAAGTAGGTGCGAAAGCTTGGGCGGGGCTCAGCAATGTTTCTGCGTAAGTCTTGCGCTGGGGCTCGCTTGGCAGAGGTGATGCTTCACTGCTGGAAATAGATGCCTGCAGTTCCTGCTGTACTTCGTTGCGTACGATGCTGGCGAGGGAGATGACTGGAGGTGGCGACCTACCGTGGTGCTTCTTCAGCTCGTCGCGAACCACGGAGGGAATCAGCTCGCAAAGCAAGGCGACGTCGCACCCGAAGCCTACCGGCGTATCCGGAGTGCAGGCGGCATTGACTTGCCGGTTGTACATGTTCTATACCGTTGCTGAAGCGTCTTCTCCATCGCGGTAGCTTCGGTGAGGAACTCCGCAACAGTCCTCGGCGTATTCCGAACAAGACCGCCAAAGAGCTGCTCCTTTACGCCTCTCATCAGATGACGCACCTTCTTCTCTACCGACATGCTCGGGTCGGCACGCGGAAAGAGACGCGTCATGTCCTCCACGTACATCCTGACGCTCGCGTTGGGTTTTAGATGCGAGAGCATCTTACGCTCGGGGCAGTGTCCGTTCTGCGGCGTCTGCACCCTTACTGCGCATGCGCAACTCTCCCTCAATCTCCTCTCCTACGCAGGTGTGCGCTCTCCTTCTCCCCTCTCCCCCTCTCTGCCACAGGTGCGGCGCAGCAAATCATTGCATATAACTCTCTCTCTCACTCTCTCTCTAAGGGTACGCCGGGAGGCGGTGCAAGTGTCGCGACGCAATATAAAGCACGCGTTTGCTGTGCTTTTATCATTCTCTCTCTGTGCAACGATGTGCGAAACGCCATGAACAGCGTCAACGTCGGCGCTAGTTGCAGCGGCAGCGCCACCGCTGCGGAGCAGAGGAAGGCTCAGGAAGCCGAACGTAAACGTCAGCGTCGGCAAGCGGACCCCGAACTTTGGGATCGTCTTCAACATACCGCGCGCACCGACGCTAGGAATCACGTACGATCTCTAAATAAAGACGCAACAACCCCGTACAAACGTCTCCTCTCTTCTCAATAGATTCTCTCACTCTAACTTTCATTGGGTTGTGTTGCCAAGTGAAACGAAACGGAAACTCGATGCGCACCCCCGCGATGCTTTCGCATCCCACCATGGTTGCCCGTAGGGTGAGATGATGTGATTTTTTTTTTTTTTGAACGCGTGATTGAAGGACTCGCTCCGCTTTTTCCCGGCGGGCGGGGCTGGAGTAAGTCGCTTGCGCTGGAACTCGGGCCAGGATGACAGGGCACTTTCGCGGTTCATAAACCACGTGCGACCACCATCCTGGAGGCTGAAGTAGACGTGCCTGAGTTTGGCGTTGTTGTCCCACTCCTTACACACAGCCACGCGCTCGAACTCCGCCAGCCAGTCTTCCACGTCTTCAAATGTGTCGCCATGAAAAGCCGTCGGCACTTGGGGGTTCAGCACCGTTAGGTAAGTCGGTGTCACCCTTTCCGTAGGATTCGCAGTGGTCGCAGTCATCACTTGTTCCTGGAGGTTTCCAAATTCAGGGGCGAGGTCTCGGATTCGCCGGCTTGTACGGTGAAGTGGAGTCAGCTCCAATTGTGGGATGGGGTTCGTGCTGCCCAGTGGGGTCTCCTGCATAAGTTGAGCGTACCCAGCACCTCCACCAAATTGCCACGTATAGCCTACTGTAGAATACACGCTGAATGAGGATCTAGGCAAGCGTAAGCGTCGACGCGTGATGCCGAGACGAACCTCGTTCTCTTCTTCTTCTTCAGTCCCCTTGCTGTGCCACACCATGTGGCAATATTATAGTATAGCACGCCTGTGAAAGCAACACCAAAGTCCTGCCCGATACGCGTTGAAACCATGCAACAGACTTGAAAGGTAAAAAGACCTCCCAAAAAGAATATTTCCCCACTAAAATGCTTATTTTGCTACCAGGAGGGTATGCGGGCTTGCGCAAAGTTTCATTTGACTTTTCGCTGCAAGCCTTCTTGTTTTTGGAAGCTCCAAAATATAGCATGTGCATTTGGTGACCTACTTCAGGTTTTGCTCCCAAAAAGGCACAGTGTGCTTTATAAAGTACACAATCGTAGCGTTTCAATAAATAAAGCGCCATTCACGAAACTTCACAGTGTATCTAGAGTGTGAAAATATAAACTCACTCAGAATATCAACAAAACTTAACTGGTACATTTTTCTTAGGCCTTGGTGGGTTAAAGTGACAGTTTCATTTTTCATGAGAGTTATACGTCCTGGAAAAACGGGTTCATGGCAAAAAAGTAAAACCGAAATAAGCAGACCAGTAAGTGACCCATGCGTCGAGAAAATTTAATACCTGATGCGTTCAATAAAGCAAATGTACCAGTTTCAATTGTGCCTAATTGGTAATCATGCCGTCTGCACATAACAAAACAGAAAAATGAAAACATCAAATTTCAGAGTGCCCTTATAATCTGTATATTCGTTAGCGCTGTTGAACACCAGGTGCCGCCTAGAGGACGTGTTCGAATAGATGCCCTTGTGCAGCTACGCAGTAGTAAGTCCACTTTATCACACCTTGAGTGGCATTCTTGCTGACTGACGTAGGAATTGTATCGCAGACATCCGTCATCCTTGCCTTGAGCTCCTCTGACGTGGTCGCCTCGATTAGGTAAAATGACTTTTCCTATATCCGCAAAGAAATAATTCGAGTGCAGAGAGGTCAGCTGACCTAGCCAGCCAATTTACAGGCCCGTGCCTTCCAATCCATTGCGCAGAAAAGTTGCATCCAGCCAGTTTCAGGCTCGCCTGCTGCTGTGTGCTGACGCCTCATCCTACAGATACCGCAGAAGTGGGAGACGTGACAGCAAGATTTCACTGAGAAACTCCTCCACCTCTGCTTGATTGATTTCGTCCACGTAGCGCTCCAGCAAATGGACCAATTATAGTGTCACGAGCAAAGGCCAAGACAAAGACGTTGTAGTGGCGCTTGGTCAGAGGCTCTCCTGTCGGACTGAAACCTGCTGGAATCTGTGCGCTCTGTGCAGTTTTGACTCGACAAGCGCTAGCCATTTACTGTTAATTAAATACTCCCCGTAACATCTTTTGGTGGAGGTCGCGGGCTTTATTCCACCCGGCGCTGGATCTTCGGAGCCTATGCCACGTTCCTCCCGCCTCCATGGCTGAAGACAGTACACAGTCATCGCAGCCCGCGCCCGCGGCTCCAGCAACCGTGGTCCTTTCGCATCCCTCGACCCCGGCACGTTTTGCGGCACGGACAACAATGACGTCGACGGTTGGCTCCTATTGTAAGAGCGCGTCAGCAAGCACAGCAGGTGGGATGAAACCCTAATGCTCGCCAACGTGATTTTCTACCTACGGGCACGGCTCGCGTGTGGTTTAACACGCACGAGAACTGACGAGTTGGGACTTATGCAAGGAGAAGATGCGCGCAGTGAAATTCCTGTAACTCTGGAAGAATGTATTATTTCTACATTCGCTGCTGACACTGAGACCATGACCCAACCTGTCATATCGGCGCGAACCCAGATACTTCTGGACAAAATGATATCCCCCGACCACTTACCTTCCCAAAGTGAAGCACTCCGTGGTGTCGTATTTTCGTACGTTGACCTATTTGATGTTGCAAACAGTCCACTAGACCGTACACATGTCGTGGCCCACCACATTGACACTGGAGACGTCAGCCCCCTTCACAAGCACCCTTGCCGAGTGTCTCACTCTAAGCCGCAAGTCATCCAAAAGGAGGTTGAGTAAACGCTTCATAAAGATGTGATAGAGCCTTCCTCTAGCCCTTGGGCATCCCCTGTAGTGCTTGTGGAAAAGAAGGACAACAGCTGGCCGGTTTTGCGTCGATTATCGCCATCTCAATCGGGTAACGAAGAACGATGTGTATCCTCGCCCACGAATTGATGATGCACTCGACTGCCTCCATGGTGCCAAATATTTCTGTGCGCTAGATCTCCGCTCGGGATACTGGCAAATTGCCGCCGATGAGCGCGACCGCGAGAAGACCGCATTCATCACACCCGACGGCCTGTACCAATTTAAGGTTATGTCTTTTGGGTTGTGTAATGCTCCTGCAACTTTTGTACTCATAGTGGACATTCTTCTACGCAGTCTAAAAAGGTCGACATGTCTTTGTTATCCGGACGACGTCATCGTTTTCTCGCCCAGCTTTCACAGCCTCCTCCATCGTCTGTCGGCCATTCTCGACATATTTCGCCGGGCTGGCCTCCAGCTCAATTCACCTAAGTGTACCTTTGGGCGCCGCCATATCAAATTACTTGGGCACCTAGTCGACGGTATACTGGTGTCCAACCGGACCATGACAAGGTCCGTGCCGTCCACGAGTTTCCGGTTCCATGGTCCACGCAAGAAGTACGTAGCTTTCTTGGGCTCTGCTCCTACTTCCGCCGCTTTGTTCTCAACTTCGCGGACATTGCTCGAACCCTCGTGGACCTACTCAAAAACGATGTGGCCTTTTATTGGGGCGTCGTTGATTTCTGCCCTCACTTCACCACCTGTGCTGGCTCATTTTGACCCGGCTGCTAGAGCAGAACTTCGCAACGACGCAAGCGGCCATGGCATTGGTGCTATCCTCGCCCAAACACAGAACGGAGTCAACCGTGTGATAGCGTATGCTAGTCATCTTCTGTCACAGTCGGAAATAATTACACCATTACTGAGCGGGAGTGCCTAGCTCTCGTGTGGGCTGTCACGAAATTCCGTCCACGCTTATACGGACGGTCGTTCGTGGTCATAATAGACCATCATGCGCTCTGCTGGCTCTCAACACTTAAAGACCCCACAGGGAGGCTCGGCCTTTGGGCATTACGTTTACAGGTGTACACGTTATCGATAGTGTACAAATCTGGCAAATTACACAATGACGCCGACTGCCTCCCCCGCCATCTCTTGAACCACCCGACTCCACTGAAATAGACCCCGACACCTATGTTTGGCGATAACAGACTTCATCCATGTGGCCGACGAACAACCAGAGTAAAAAAGAAAGAAATATAGAGAGAAAGAAAGAGACCGTGTCATGTCATGAACTTAACGTTACCCTGACGAAGGTCAGGTACGCGCACTACCCCCAAGCTTCGCTTACCCCCATTTTCTCGACAGGGGAAAGGCTGGTGATGTTTTTGTGAAATGATCCAAAACGAAACGTTTTCAACCAATCACTTAGTGGATCGGTAGCGAAACATGATTGCAGGATTGTTGTTCGGTGCCCTTCGACAAGTGGTCGAGAGACACCGAATGGAACGCGTTTTATTGCTGTGAAAGCGTACATCAACGCTAAGGAAGCAGATGAGGCAATGACGAACACGCCGATATGCGTGAGCTGCGCCGGCACGGTGCACCTCAACCCACAAAGTAAGCGCTGACGCAAAGGAACCATGTATTTGGCAATGTTAAACCAATAACATTGAATTACGTGAGGCTCGAAGGTAGACGTGCGGCCTTCAGTTTTTTTACCTGCTTCTTTACCAAAATTTAGCGCTCAACCCCTCTGTTATAGTTAATCCTCTTATCTTGAAGGTACATGCGACGTCAGAGGACCTACTCACTAACACTTTATTTAGCAAATACTGAAACATATAGGATTTCTTTCTTTACGTGTACAATAGTAAAGTGGGATTTCTTCAGGTAACCTTATTCAACAAACACGCTATAGGGCCTTTTTATATTCCTTGTGGATTTATTGCTTGTTCGTGCATCTACTTTATTTTGAATGTCATTCGCCCATTTTTACTGTATTGAGAATTGCATACCCTGTCGCTTCATTCATCACATTGATCCTTGTAATACTTTTACTGTACCTTTTTCTCTATGCTTTGCGTATTTTTCTTTTCATATATCTGTATCTTTCGTATTTTGTAACTACTACCACCATTCTAGTGCATAAATAGTTGTATTTTGTATCTCTGATCTGTCCGTCAATACATGGCATTGTTTTTTTTAAATACCTTTACTATCACGTGCCTCTCCTGCTTGAACCTCTGTGGTGATCTCTCCCGAGGTCATGTTTATTCAATACGTGTAGTGGTAGCTCAGACTTTCGTGTCAGACATACCAAACACTAAGACATCTTTTCACTTTGCTATGACACTCGCTTGCCAAGGTCATCCATTAGCATAGAGGCATGAAAACGACTGCATGGTGCTGACGCAGTGACAAAGAAACTACGAAGAAAAGACGAAAACGGACTTACATTGATAGAACTACAAATGCCTATAACGACGATGGCATAACGACAGTCATATGTTTCTTAAATTATGGCGGTTAGATAACGACAACAACGTGACAACGACGACATAACGACACTGAGTGGACGATGACTGTATGAGTACAAGGGCGTGACGACAATGGTATAACGACAGGAGCATTGAAGAAGCGAGAATGACGACGATTGCACGACCCTCACAATATGACAAAGACGACGACAGTTTCACAAAGGGTGCATGATAGCTTATTCAAAGGAAGAATTGGCATCCACCCGTATTTAACACGAAGCTACAAACAAAACCCACACGGGTTTCTTAGAAACAAAGCTTCGTAGTAGGAGAAAAATTCGTCCTGGTCCGGGATTTTCTGATGTCGTGGCACGAATTTTTCTGTAAAAGAGAATGAAGTGTATCGCCAAAGAAATACTTATAGCAATTCCATATGCCTTTTTAACAGCGAAGCTGTTCTATCTAATCGTAAAAAGTGGCGCCTGCTGTTGCAAAATTTCGCCGAGCTATGACGTCACTGCGTTGCCTAGCAACCACCTCGCGGAGCGGCGTGTACCTCGCCTCCTCTCTGTGCCGTGCACATCTTGCCTTGACATGGGACGTTAAGGAGACGGAAGGAGAGCATGCGCGCGGCGCGTGCAGTTCTCTGGAGCGGGAAAGAGAAAATGAGAGCGAGATAGAGAGAGAAAGAAATTGTGGCAGCACGAACGAGGCAACGCGCAGAGCTGCTGCCGACGCCGTCCGCGTTCCCTAGCCGCGCATGCACCAAAGCAGTAGCGATGACGTCACCTCGCGTTGCCTAGTAACCGCCTGCGCAGGTGCGCGCTCGCCTCGCTCGACACGGACACGGCTCCTGCCTGCCCATAGAGTAACATACGGATTACAAGAGTGGCCACTCCAGCCTAAAAGCGGCCGAGCTACGCAGCTTCATGCCGCCCGCTAGAGGACAATACAACACTCCCTGTCTCTAAAGGAACGCGCGTACTAGTTATCTACTGTAGTAACTTTTCTATAGTGCACTATACGTCTACTTGTCTATGTGGCCGTAGACGTAGACGTTATCAACGAGATCAGCCGGCCGTGAGCGGTGGATGATAAGATTAGAATAACGCATCGCTACAAAATATCAGCCATGGTGCCATGGTGCGAACAGGCAAGGCGACGCTACAAACGATGTGCGATAACGTCTGCGTGGTCTTTCCTGGGTTCGTCTGCCAGAACGTCTGTCTGCTTGGCTGCTGCTTGCTAAGAAGGCCTTTATTACGTTCTTTTTTCCCTTCATTACTTTGCAAATTGCTTATATATTTGTCACTTCAGCCGTAAGTTGACATTGTCCCATTGTGCTGTTCGGCGCAGAGAGCTTTTTGTGTTCTTCACTTCGCGCATGATGTTCGTGGATTGCTTCACATTATGTAAGAAACAGCAATTTGGAATGCTGCGCAGCACGTTTGCGAGAAAATCGTTTCTTGGCACGAGAAAGTGAGTCTGCACACGCCGGTATACGTAGTCTGAATTCAATGCACGTGTGTGCAATTGTGTGAAAGAATGCACTTATGCTTAGGATCGTTATTCGTGGCGTGCGCAGATTGCTTGAAGCCTTGTTACGAGCGCAATTAGAGAGAACTTGCGAATTGAGAAGAATGTTTGTAAGCTGTGGCTACGACGTAGTCTGAATAAACACTCCTGTCTCAGTAGCGCATGCATGGCACCGAAGGTTTCTTTCTTTCCTTTTTTTTTAGCTGCGACAATTGCACGTGACGCTTTTCGCGAAAGGGCGATCTGAAGTGCGTAGGTGAAAATTTGTGCGAAGGCGGGAGAGAAGACATAACCAATACTATTTTCTTTTTCAGGTCATGCCGACCACAGTAATGTCGGGTGCAGTAACAGGTGCACAGGTGCAGTAACAACGGCAGGACAGGGAGAGAGCGTGGTTGGCTGAACTCTGCAGTGAGCAGCCTTCATTCCTTGTTTGGTATGCAGGCCGAAACTACCACTTAATAAGAAAGATTAGGCTTCAAAGGACGAGCGTTGTTTTCCTCTTTAATGCTAATGCTGTCTTCTGCAGTTTTACTGTTCTATGGGGTTTTTCATAATATTGTTCTTTCCTTTTGTGAAATTTATTATCAACATATGGCACCTGTATGGGCATGTCTTGCACTTTGCAGTGCAACCATCTTTCTGTGCTTGCGTTCATCGAACGTAGCGAAAAAAAAAGTGTGCATGTGCTTACTGAGAATATGACTTGAAAATAAAACGTTTCGTCTCTTCCAACACTTGTCATGTGTATTTAAAGTGCCTGCATAAACACACAGTGGCATCGTGTGCTTGCTGCTCTGGCGGTACAGCTTGCACGAAGCTACTCGATGCATGCAAGCAACGCGTTAAAGAAAATCGAAATATAGCCTCCGGGATGAGCACTCACACAGAAGAGATCTTGGAGGCCGTGTAAACTTTCTAAAAACCAGAAGATAGCCTTCGAGATTGGTTTTCCTGCGGTCCTAATCTCTGAGTCTTCGTAGATTCCACACACCAGCTAGGTGCTTGCGAACCAAAATCGGCCGCAGGGGCATTAGGAGTGTCCTCACTTATCCTTGTATGTTACTCTATGCCTTCCTGCGTTTGTGGCATGCCAGGAAAGCTGTCGCTCGACGGCGCCGACGCCTCCAGCGCTAGTCAAGCGGAATGTCGCGATGGGGAAAGTACCTCCGAAAATGATCGTTCGAAAATACCTTCCCTACATGCGTAGATAAGTTAAACCAAGTTAAGACCTAGCAGCAACCAAGTTAATACCTAGCAGTAGCAGCCAGTCAGACTTGAGGATTGACACTTTCGCTGTGCCTAAGCTTTGCACGACCGAGTGGAAACTTGCCCGTTTTTTGTATTCTAACGTCGCGCTGTGATAAGCCGCCCATCTCTCCGGGGTATCAGATGATATAGCGCTGCGGTACAGTCGCCTTTTTTTTATTACGCAAGCGAAGAAGTGATGATGTAAACCACGGAGAGCGAGACGCCGCACGAACAGTTCGCATGGGAACATAGCAATCTATCAGTTATTCACGGTTATTTTTGAACGATACCAGTTCTCTTCCACGAAATGATCAGAAGCGCCTTCCATGCATTGCTCAGTAAGAACGTCTAACTCAGCACATATAAATACAAAATGAGCTTTCACATAATCTTTTATAACTTTAGTTGTACGCAGAGGACGCTGCGGCTGAAAAGCACAAGTGTACAATGCGATGGTCAGTAAGGCCAGGTAAGTAATGTGTCAATGGAATGACAGAAGGACTAGTTGTGAAAAGCAAGTCAAGTGTGTTTCTAGAAACTGCTGTGATCCGCGTGGGTTCAAAGAATTCTTGGTTTAAACTAAAATCACTACATACATCTACAAAATGTTTGCCTTCTGCCATATGACAGGCAGCTGTTCCTTCCTCACTGCTCGAAGTAATGTCCGGAAAGTTTGGGTACCGGACAGATACAGCATGCAAATAGTCATACAAGTTCTCGCCAAAGCTTAAGGAGTGGTGAGGTGTACGGTAGCAAGCACACAAAACGTCGTGATATCCAAAGCGAACACATGCGCATAGGAGTTCAAGTGGCGAAGCTATACGATTTTTGAGAGAATGAAATTTACCTGATACTACTATGAGTACATCACCACCTGTCCTTGTTGTTCGATCAGACCTGTAAACTTGTAGTTGTTTTTCGAGTGTAAAATTTCAGTATCGCGAACTTTACTCGACAACCAGGTTTCTGTAAGTACCACTATGTCTGCTAAACAGTCGCAAATCAAAGAGGCACTCATCCCGTTTACTTAATAAGCTTCTAATATTTGAAAAAATAACTGAGAGTGGTTTCAACTCGGCGACACGGTTAGTATATATGCTGGAATTACTAGGAAGTGGGTGGAACAATGTTCTGATTTTTTGGAACCTGAAGGTGAGGGTGAACACACGAAATCACGGTTAAGTTTATATTTCCTCTCAGTTTGTTAATAAATAGCTTGTCACGTACAGCATATTGTAAACAGTCGACTTTCCGTGCTCGTGCAGTTTTTTGCGTGTGTTCCTAGTTTCTTTGCAAAAATTTTCACTTAAACTGACGCCTGTACCTTTTACTTTGGCCTTGACTGTCATAATTATTTCCTTTATCTTAAACGTAGAAAGCTTTATAATTACAGGACGGCACTTGTTATTCGCGTACGAACCCAGTCTGTGTGCGTGTGAAATGTCATGAGGCGGGTAGCTGGACACATAGAGTTGAGTTAATTGAGTGGACCTGATCTTCAGACTGCGATCAAGTTTCGGCTGCGGCATCAGTTATTATAAAAATATAAGGTTCTATCGCCATGATCTACCCTGAACATCATTTACGTGTCAATACAGTTCAGCATTCACCCCCCGAACAGCATCAGATAGAGTTTGTTGCAGGTCACTTGATGACGTTTTGTCCAAAGCATTGACGTGAGCTTCTACAGCAACCAATCATCAGTTAATATCCGAGACTGTTTGTTCTAATATCACCTGACTTGACTTCTCCTCATCGAGGACTTGTTTTAATGCATTAAGGCGTGCGTCAACGTGCGCATTAATTGGTTTACCAACTTTAGCAAGCTCACCAGGAAGATCAATGGGACCCGGATAAGATTCCACGTCCCCACACACGAGCTAAACACTCATAAATACATAAGTAAAGAACACTTGCGCATGGTACAAACAGCAGATACAGCTTATTTGACTTTTAGAGTAACATGAATGAGCTTTACCAACATGGATTAGAAGAAAAAACGAGTTTTTAGTCGACTGCTTTGCTGCTGCTAGAACAGGCCCACTGAAAACAGCCGGGTGACGACAGTTACTTAAAAACTTGCGGCTGTGTGGTGACGTTGTCGATGAGAATTCGAAGATTAGGGGAGCGACTGCAGGAAGGCTAGGCGCACTATCCAACACAGGACACCGCGGAGTATGATCTGTATCCAAAGCCGAAGAAGACAACAGAAACTTTGGCGGTCCGCCTTGGACAACACTCCTTCAGCATACAACAGCATAACCAAAACAGCAGCATAGAAACAGCGCAGTATGAGTCCCTGTGGTGTTGTGGGCCGCGCGGTTGCTCGTTGCGGTGTCGAATCTGTGTGCCCTAGTTGCTGGTCGTGGAGCCCAACACCAGGAGTTCACAGTGGTATGTGCCATTGCGCTCGGATCCTTTCTGCACATCACCAGGATCGGCCACCATGTTAGCACACGCACAACAAAAGTTCACAGAAGCATAGCCATAAACAGCTTCGCTGCTAAAAAAAAAACTCAAATGCAGTGTGAGAAAGTTTCTAGAGGTCGAAACTTTAAATTGAGACCTTAACCCTAAACGATCAGCCATCAGCTATTCACGAACCAAACGCGCCAATTTTCTGTTCCACACTCTGATGGAGATGCACCTAACCACGTTTCGCAAACGGGGGTGCTACGCGTAAATTTAAAAAGAGCGCAAGGAATAAAACACGATATGATACGTGCCGATAACAGAATGCTGAGGTACGATTTGAATGCTCACTATGTATAAAACAACGGCAATAATTCTTATAAAATATCTTAGAAGTGTTCTAAATTTAGTAATCATATTCTATTTCAGCCTACGTTTATTGTATGCTTAATTTGTGTGCGACCCCACTGCCTAAAAGTAGCCTACAAAACGAATCCGCTTAAGCAGAAGAAATAAAAAAAGGAGGTCGGTGGGATCCTCTTTTCTCTCTCCCTCTTATGCTCGTATTTTTTTATTGACACGCACTTTTGGTGACATCCCGCGGCCCTTTCCCGTGGAGCTGAGTCGTGGTCCCTAAAGGGCTGCAGAAAATAGCGCCTCTGCATCTTCACAACCACAATCTCTCTCACCGGGATGTATTTTCACTGGGCTGGAATGGTTCCAGAAGGGCGAAGGTACACGTGCAACAACGCCCGAAGCTTTACCACCCTTTCGGGCTACGGTTCTACACTGGTTCTCCCCATAGGGCCTTGCGAGGATCCGGTTGACCTCCCCCAAGACGCTCACAAACCCCGTAGACTACCAGACGTCGGGTAGGGGAGACGTCTGTACCCGTTTGATTACCGGTGGGTGACCGGCGGCGGGTTTCGAACCAACCACCTGCCGTAGCCGTGGCGGACGTCCTATCAACTAGGCCACTGCTGCGGTGGAGACACCTGCTCAAAAATATGTATTTCGGCGTCATATTATCTAGCTTCCCCTCACACGGGGCCACTGGACAGTGTTCTGACTGCTTCAGCGTACTAATGATTATCGTGCCGTTCTTCGCCCTTATAAGGTGCTTACCCGCTAAGTTGCCACTATAACATTAAACATCCAGAAGTTTGCGCCGGCGCAAAGGGCGAGGGTTCGTCAAATCGACTGAAGGAAGCCGCGGCGTTTGAGCACAGGTGACGGAACGGAACCATCGTCACAATAACATGTGCATATGTTCGAGCCTTGAATGGCACTGCAGTTGTGTGCTAATATACAGGGTGTCCCAGCTATCATGCATCAATATTAAAAAAAAGAAATTAGTGGAGCTTGCACTGGTGGCACAAGGCTAAAGAAACAGAGGAGCTGATCGGCACCTAACTGGTCCTGGCCTTACGGCGTTACGCTTTTCCGGAATTTATTGATTATGGATCGATTATTGATTACCTATTGATTGGCTATCGCAAGGTATTGGCCACATATTTGGGCTAGGCTAAGCACTACCAAGTCATACCGAGTATATTGCAGGATTTATTGATTATTTATCTGTTATCAATTACCTATTGATTGGCTATTGATTGGCTATCGCAAGGTGAAGCGAGGCGCAGCTTTGCGCAGTGACGTCATCGCTAGGCGAGTTTTTGAGAACGCTTCGCGTTGAAACGGAAATCTTAAACATCTCGGCTGTCAAGAAGAGCAACTGCATTACTCGAACAAAACCTGGTGCATTATTTTTGCGAGTACAGTGGAGTAGCCGCCAATAATTTTTTGGTTAGTGAGATTTATTAGGTAATTGTATTTAATTATCTAACTCGTGAAGTACTGTCCCAATTACCAAATTGTTAATGAGGCAGTTGTAAGCACCCCCAAATAACATAACTGCGGCACTTTCAGCGACGTACTAATATTAATTGTGTACTAATTTCTCCCGACTGATAAAGAAACCCTACGAAAATGCGAAACATGAAAAATACCACGTGGGTGCGCTCCCACCCGCCTCATAAAGCAACGCTCTCGACCAGGCTCCCTACGAGTTAGCCAGAACGAAATAAAGGAAATAAAGAAAAACATCGTGATCGAGCTAGTGCCTTATCTGCCGCGCCCCGGCCGAAGCAACACGCCGCGTTTGGTGTTAGTTGGAATCAAGCTGTGATAGCTTTAGTCTTAGCGTTGATAAAGTGCACAGATAAGTATTTTTTTCTTTTTTGGCACAAAGCTTATCACCACAAAAGCGAATTGTCAGTGCGAAGGTTTAAAGGTACATTTTGTTTCGTCCCAGTCGCTATGTCTTTCTCTAATGAGCAGAAGGCAAACATGGGCATTGCCTTGGAAGCTGCAAATGGCAACAAAGGGAAGGCCGCAAAGATATATCTGCCGTAGAATTGTGGTGCTAGACAAAACGTATCGACGATTACCAGAAATTATGAAAACCTCAGAGAAACCAGCAGCTTCGATAAACTGCGGCAGCGGACTCCATCTTTGAGTCCTAAAGCCTACGCACGGTTGTTCCAGCATTTATGGCCTCAAACCATCATGCTAGCGTGCTGGACGTGGCCGCCCAGGTACCAATTTCCAAATCATTAGTTTAGCGGATTCTAAATGACTCGGCCTTTCACCCAAACCACCCTCACCTGCACCAATGATTACAAGACATGAATCTGCAGATCGCGTATATTTCTCAAATTGGGTCCTCACAAAAGCTTATGGGAGACCGGAATTTCTTGACGAACATCATGTGGCTAAATTAAGCCAATTTTTGCTGAAACGCCCAGATCAATTTGCATAATGCATACTATTGGAGTGACTCCTATCCACACTGCGTAAAGCGCAATCGGCACCAGTACCAGTGGTCGTTCACTGTGTGGTGCGCAGTTAACGCCGGTGCTATAATTGTTCCGGTTTCCTTCGAGCACGCACTGATTGGGCAGGGTTATGTGGATGAAATCAATGAAAGAGTGTTGGAGGAGTTTCTCAGCGAAATTGCGCGGTCACCGTCTTCCACTTCTGCGGTATCAGCAAGGTGAGGCGCCAGCACGCAGCAGCCGGCGAGCACAAAACTGGCTGGATACGACTTTTTCATGCGCAATGGACTGGAAGGCACGGTCTTTAATTTGGTCGGCTGGGTCACCTGACCTGTCTCCACTCGATTTGTTTTTTGTAGCAAGAGCTACACAGGCCGCATTCTTGCTGTTTTGCTGTTTCGCTCAAGGCAAGGATAACGGATGTCTGCCATAGAATTCCTACGTCGCTCATCAAGAAAGCCACTGAAGATATGTGAAAAAGCGAACTCAGTACTGCATAGGTGCCAGAAGTGGTCCTATTCGAACAGATCCTCTAGGCAGCGGCTGGTGTTCAACGGCGCTTACGAATGTACGTATAATAAGGGGGCACTAAAATTTGATCTTTTTTTGTTATTTTGTTTTGTGCAGTCGTCCCGATTGCCAATTAGGCACACTTGAAAGTGGTACATTTACTTTCTAGAACGCATCGGTATTGCCTTTTCTCTACACGTGGGTCACTTCACGGTCTGCTTATTTCGCTTCTATTGTTTGCCACGAACCTGATTTTGCAGCGCGGCGAGGCATCAAAAGTATGGTACAGACGGAGAGGTGGGGTACCCGCACTTCCACCATAATGTTACCCGAAGGACGAGTCAATTAAACTAGAAACTATTTGCAGACTATATTTAAAGCAGCGGTTGCAGCGCGGACCGGTTGGATTCAGACCGCGAGCCCCAGTTCGTTCTTCCCACTCTTTGCTCGAGTGATAGCGCCTGCGCGCCTCGTTCAAACCCACCTCCACCACAATGTAACGCGTAGGACGAGTCATTTCAACGAGAATAAAAGCCGCCTCGCCGTCTCTACCCTACTTCTGATGTCTCGCCGTGCTGCAAAAACAGGTTCGTGGCAAAAAATAAAAGCGAAATAAGTTGACCGTGAAGTGACCCACTTGTAGAGAAAAGGCAATACCGATGCGTTCTAGAAAGTAAATGTACCACTTTCAAGTGCGCCTAATTGGCAATCGGGCCGACTGCACAAAACAAAACAACAAAAAAACATCAAATTTCAGTGCGCCCTTATTATCTGTACATCCGTAAGCGCCGTTGAACACCAGCCGCTGCCTAGAGGATGTGTTCGAATAGCACCACTTCTGGCACCTATGCAGTACTGAGTTCACTTTTTCACATATCTTCAGTGGCTTTCTTGATGAGCGACGTAGGAATTCTATGGCAGACATCCGTTATCCTTGCCTTGAGCTCATCAGACGTCGTCGCCTCGGTCATGTAAATACGACTTGTCACATCACCCCCCCGCCCCAAAAAAAATTAGCTGTGGCTTAACTCAGTAATGCCTAGGTGTGCCTAGCTAGAGGTACGGTTAATCTTCTTGTTCAGCTTGGTTCTCTCTACGGTTACATCTTTATCGTTTAGCTTCATGAGTCTGAGTTATCGGGTTTGGTTGTTACCTCTCGTTAAATTGTGGTTACATTAAAGACTAGACATTTTAGAAGTGCAATGCATTTATTTTGAAAGTATTCATATTGTTGTTTCTCAATTGACACAAAGACGGCCCGATGGTTGGTGAGGCGAGAGGATGAAGGGTTGTCGTCCAGTGACTTGAACACGTTTCGGGTGCTATCCTCATCTGAATCCACTTGCCTGGCCGCTTCGTACGTACGACGCTTCTCGAGGCGTGCGGCTCATTCTTCCCCCGTCTCCTCGGCTCGCTGCCTCCGCTTGGTTTCATTCCGACGACGAAGCCTGGCTTCTTTGAGTCTCTCCGACACACTTTCCATATCTGCCGACGAATCCCACCGAGCCACCTCTTCTTTATATATATATATATATATATATATATATATATATATATATATATATATATACGATGCAATGCCGGCTCCTGCTCTGTTGCAACGCGGTTTCACCGGCTCCTCCTCTGACGTCACGCCACGCGCAAGCGGAGAACGCTTGCAACACAACGGCGGCGGCGGCGACGCGTCTCCGCGCCGTGGTAACTCGAGCAGACGACGCCAGATGACGCGGCGAGCAGCACTGCCTGCGGCGGTTGCGAGGCAACGGCTCAGATCGCGGTGCGGCCACCGGCCACAGCGAAACGGCGAGAATGCGCCCAATGTAGCTCTCGCTACAAAAAACAAATCGAGTGGAGACAGGTCAGGTGACCCAGTCGACCAAATTAAAGACCGTGCCTTCCAATCAACTGCGCATGAAAAAGTCGTATCCCGCCAGTTTAGTGCTCGCCGGCTGCTGTGTGCTGGCGCCTCATCTTGCTGATACCGCAGAAGTGGAAGACGGTGACAGCGCAATTTTGCTGAAAAACTCCTCCCCCACTCCTTCATTGATTTCGCCCACGTATCCCTGCCCAATCAGTGCGTGCTCGAAGGAAACCGGAACAACTATAGCACCGGCGTAAATTGCGCACGACACAGTGAACGACCACTGGTACTGGTGCCGATTGCGCTTTACGCAGTGTGGATCGGAGTCACTCCAATAGTATGCATTATGCAAATTGACCTGAGCGTTTCAGCAAAAATTGGCTTCGTCTGCCCACATGATGTTTGTCAAGAAAGTCCGGTCACCCATAAGCTCTTGTGAGGACCCAATTTGAGAAATATAGACGATCTGCAGATTCATGTCTTCTAATAATTGGTGCAGGTTAGGGTGGCGCGGGTGAAAGGCCGAGTCATTTAGAATCCTCCAAACTGATGATTTGGAAATTGGTACTTGGGCGGCCACGTCCAGCTCGCTAGCATGATGATTTGAGGCGATAAATGCTGGAACAACCGCGCGTAGGCTATAGGACTCAAAGATGAAGTCCGCTGCCGCTGTTTATCGAAGCTGCCGGTTTGTCTTTGGTTTTCATAATTTCCGGTAATTGTCCATCCGTTTTGTCTAGCACCACAATTCTACGGCTGATAAAATTTTGCGGCCTTCCCCTTGTTGCCATTTGCATCTCCCAAGGCAATGTTTATGGGCCGTATTCTGTAACGCTTCGGTTTTCGAAGAATGCGGTGTGGCGGTGGCGTCACATTGGGGCGGTCTGTTGATGCAATGAAAACGAGTGGAAGGACAGAGGCCAATCGGCGCGAAGGTTTATTTGTTTTTTTTTTGTTTTTTTTTCAGTGAACGTCACAAACCGGGTAAAAATATAGCAATTTACGAGCGCTTTTTGGTAAATACAAATAATTTTTCATCGTATTGATGATGTTAATATTTTTCATTATGAAACGTGTGTCAGTTGTACTGGCGGTTTTACTTCGGTTGACCCATTTATGCCGCTATGTGGGACGTCGTACGCTAACTTCGTGTTGCGGCCCAATACACACTCACGTTCCTCGCACAGTCGGAGCGCTCTCTCGTTTGAGAGTCTGAATTGCCGCCTAAATTCCTCGTCTGTCATCTCAGAGGCATCTTGCCGACGTCGAGGTCCTCGCTGTCTATCATGGATGCTCGCTAAAAGCACGATAACAGGCACCACAGGCACCGCACACGCCGTCATTTTGCTCAGAGTGCCGCGATCTCGCCCGTGCACACGGCACGCAAGGCTCTGCACACGGCACACCGCGCTTCGGATCAGACTGAAGCAGCGCGCGCGGCTTCGCTTCGTAGCAGACGACAAATTCGGTTTCCACGTGATTGACATGTGCGTGACGTCATCAAAAAATGCGTTCGCGTCCTGAGGCGATGGCGTCACCCAGGCGGCGACCAATCGCTACACGAAAACCGAATTCTTCGAAAACCGAAGCGTTACAGAATACGCCCCTTGTTTGCCTTCTGCTCATTAGAGAAACACATATATAACAACTGTGACGAAGCAAAACATACCTTTAAACCTTTGCACTGACAATTCGCTTTTGTGGTGATAAGCTTTGTGGCAAAAAAGAAAAAAAGTAATTATCTGTGCACTTTATCAACGCTAAGAATACAGCTATCACAGCTTGATTCCAATTAACAGCAAACTCGGTGTGTTGCTTCGGCCGAGGTGCCGCAGGTAAGACACTATAGCTCGATCACGATGTTTTTTTCTTTATTTCCTTTATTTCGTTCTGGCTAACTCGAAAGGAGCCTGCTCGAGGGCGTTGCTTTATGATGCGGGTGGGAGCGCACCCACGTGGTATTTTTCATGTTTCGCATTTTCGTAGGGTTCGTTTATCATCCGGGAGAAATTAGTGCGCAATTAGTACGTCGCTGAAAGTGCCGCAGTTATGTTATTTGGGAGTGCTTACAGATGCCTCATTGACAATTTGGTAATTGGTACAATACTTCTCGAGTTAGATAATTAAGTAAAATGACCTAATAAATCTCAGTGACCAAAAAATTATTGGCGGCTACTGCACTGTACTCCCAAAAATCATGCACTAGGTTTTGTTCGAGTAACGCAGTTTCTCTTCTTGACAGCCGAGCTGTTTAAGCTTTCCATTTCAACGCGTAGCGTTCGCAAGAACTCGCCAAGCGATGACATCACTGCGCAGAGCTCCGCCTCGCTTCACCTTGCGATAGCCAATTGATAGCCAATCAATAGATTACCTATTGATTGGCTATCAATTGGCTATCGCAAGGTGAAGCGAGGCGCAGCTCTGCGCAGTGATGTAACCCTGCCCACGTAACCCTGCCCAGACGACGCCTGATAATAGATAAATCATCAATAAATCCTGGAAAATACTGGGTATGACTTGGTAGTGCTTAGCCTAACCCAAATACGTGGCCAATACCTTGCGATAGCCAATCAATAGCCAATTCATAGGTAATCAATAATCGATCGATAATCAATAAATTCCGGATAAGCGTAACGCCGTAAGGCCAGGACCAGTTAGGTGCCGATCAGCTCCTCTGTTTCTTTAGCCGTGTGCCACCAGTGCAAGCTCCGCTAACATCTTTTTTCTTTTTCAAATATTGATGTATGATAGCAGGGACACCCTGTATATTAGCACACAACTGCAGTGCCATTCAAGGCTCGAACATATGCACATGTTATTGTGACGATGGTTCCGTTCCGTCACCTGTGCTCAAACGCCGCGGCTTCCTTCAGTCGATTTGACGAACCCTCGCCCTTTGCGCCGGCGCAAACTTCTGGATGTTTAATGTTATAGTGGCAACTTAGCGGGTAAGCACCTTATAAGGGCAAAGAACGGCACGATAATCAATAGTACGCTGAAGCAGTCAGAACACTGTCCAGTGGCCCCGTGTGAGGGGAAGCTAGATAATATGATGCCGAAATATATTTTTTTGAGCAGGTGTCTCCACCGCAGCAGTGGCCTAGTTGATAGGACGTCCGCCACGGCTACGGCAGGTGGTTGGTTCGAAACCCGCCGCCGGTCACCCACCGGTAATCAAACGGGTACAGACGTCTCCCCTACCCGACGTCTGGTAGTCTACGGGGTTTGTGAGCGTCTTGGGGGAGGTCAACCGGATCCTCGCAAGGCCCTTTGGGGAGAACCAGTGTAGAACCGTAGCCCGAAAGGGTGGTAAAGCTTCGGGCGTTGTTGCACGTGTACCTTCGCCCTTCTGGAACCATTCCAGGCCAGTGAAAATACATCCCGGTGAGAGAGATTGTGGTTGTGAAGATGCAGAGGCGCTATTTTCTGCAGCCCTTTAGGGACCACGACTCAGCTCCACGGGAAAGGACCGCGGGATGTCACCAAAAGTGCGTGTCAATAAAAAAATACGAGCATAAGAGGGAGAGAGAAAAGAGGAT
Organism: Dermacentor silvarum; assembly: GCF_013339745.2. Taxonomy (NCBI): domain Eukaryota; kingdom Metazoa; phylum Arthropoda; class Arachnida; order Ixodida; family Ixodidae; genus Dermacentor; species Dermacentor silvarum. The sequence continues at coordinate 126,891,545 of NC_051158.1, read as the reverse complement.
CCCACCGACCTCCTTTTTTTATTTCTTCTGCTTAAGCGGATACGTTTTGTAGGCTAATTTTAGGCAGTGGGGTCGCACACAAATTAAGCATACAATAAACGTAGGCTGAAATCGAATATCATTACTAAATTTAGAACACTTCTATGGCTTTTTATAAGAATTGTTTCCGTTGTTTTATACATAGTGACCATTCAAATCGTACCTCAGCATTCTGTTATCGGCGCGTATCATATCGTATTTTATTCCTTGCGCTCTTTTTAAATTTACGCCTAGCACCCCCGTTTGCGGGAACAGAAAATTGCCGCGTTTGGTTCGTGAATAGCTGATGGCTGATCGTTTAGGGTTAAGGTCTCAATTTAAAGTTTCAACCTCTAGAAACTTTCTCACACTGCATTTGAGTTTGTTTTAGCAGCGAAGCTGTTTATGGCTATGCTTCCGTGCACTTTTGTTGTGCGTGTGCTAAAATGGTGGCCGATCCTGGTGATGTGCAGAAAGGATCCAAACGCAATGGCACATACCACTGTGAACTCGGGGTGGTGGGCTCCACGACCAGCAACTAGGGCACACAGATTCGACACCGCAACGAGCAACAGCGCCGCCCACTACACCACAGGGACTCATACTGCGCTGTTTCTATGCTGCTGTTTTGTTTATGCTGTTGTATGCTGAAGGAGTGTTGTCCAAGGCGGACCGCCAAAGTTTCTGTTGTCTTCTTCGGCTTTGGATACAGACCATACTCCGCAGTGTCCTGCGCTGGATAGTGCGCCTAGCCTGCCTGCAGTCGCTCCCCTAATCTTCGAATTCTCATCGACAACGTCACCACACAGCCGCAAATTTATAAGTGACTGTCGTCACCCGGCTGTTTTCAGTGGGCCTGTTCTAGCAGCAGCAATGCAGTCGACTAAAAACTCGTTTTTTCTTCTAATCCATGTTGGTAAAGCTCATTCATGTTACTCTAAAAGTCAAATAAGCTGTATCTGCTGTTTGTACCATGCCCAAGTGTTCTTCACCTATGTATTTATGAGTGTTTAGCTCATGAGTGGGGACGTGGAATCTTATACGGGTCCCATTGATCTTCCTGGTGAGCTGGCTAAAGTTGGTAAACCAATTAATGCGCACGTTGACGCACGCCTTAAAGAATTAAACAAGTCCTCGATGAGGAGAAGTCAAGTCAGGTGATATTAGAACAAACAGTCTCGGATATTAACTGATGATTGGTTGCTGTAGAAGCTCACGTCAATGCTTTGGACAAAACGTCATCAAGTGACCTGCAACAAACTCTACCTGATGCTGTTCGGGGGGTGAATGCTGAACTGTATTCACACGTAAATGATGTTCAGGGTAAATCATGGCGATAGCACCTTATATTTTTATAATAACTGATGCCGCAGCCGAAACTTGATCGCAGTCTGAAGATAAGGTCCACTCAATTAACCCAACTCTAGCTAACCAGCTAATCGCCTGATGACATTTCACACGCACACAGACTGCGTTCATAGGCGAATAACAAGTGCCGTCCCGTAATTATACAACTTAATGCGTTTAAGATAAAGGAAAGAATTATGACAGGCAAATCCAAAGTAAAAGGCACCGGCGTCAGTTTAAGTAAAAATTTTTGCAAAGAAACTAGGAACACGCGCAAAAAACTGCACGAGTAGGGAAAGTCGACTGTTGAACAATCAATACCATACGTGACAACAAGCTATTTATTAAGAAAAAAATGCTTCGTCTACTCCAGTCAGACTGACAGCAAATATTAACTTAACCGTGATTTTGTGTCGTCACCCTCGCCTTCAGGTTCCAAAAATCTGAACATTGTTCCACCCACTTCCTAGCAATCCCTGCCTACTAAACTTGACGCAGAATTGAAACCAGTTTCTGTCTTTTTTGCAAATATTAGAAGCTTATTAAATAAACGGGATGAGTCCGTCTTTGATTGGCGACTGTTTCGCAGACATAGTGGTACTAACAGAAACCTGGTTGTCGAGTAAAGTTCCCGATACTGAAATTTTACTCTGTAAACAGAACTACAAGTATAGTGGGTCACGTTCCAATTGAAAGCCACCGACTATATTTGTCCTATTTATTTAGTACATGCTAGAGATCACCACAGGGGTCCAAGCAGGACAGGCACGTCATAGTAAAGGTAATTAAAAAAAACAATGTCATGTATTGGCGGACAGATCACAGATACAAAATACAACTATTTATGCACTAGAATGGCTCTACTAGTCACAAAATACGAAAGATACAGATATATGGGGGGAAAATGCACAAAGCATACAGAAAAAGGTACAGTAAAAGTGTTACAATGATGAATGCGATGAATGAAGCGAAAGGGTATACAATTCTGAATACATTAAAAATGTGTTCTTGACATTAAGAATAAAGTAGATGCACGAACAAGCAATAAATCCACAAGGAATATAAAAAGGTACTATAGGCGTGTTGGTTGAATTAAGTTACCTGAAGAAATCCCACTTAACTATTGTACACGTAAAGAAAGAAATCCTTTATGTCATCATCATCATCATCATCATTTGTTAACCCTTAAGGACCCTTAACAGGGCATTACATAAGGGGGGGGGGGGGGGGGTGACAGTATTGAAATGACAAGTAATGGAGCGAATGCTATTTAACAAAGAGCCAACTACGTTACAAATACAGAGCGCACACACACAAATTTTTTTGTCATTTTGTTCACTTATAATGAAGCACAGTAATGAGCAGTGAAAAACACAAGGCAAGAAAAAAAAACGATCAAACACAAGGATGGGATGGAGCAAGTAATTAGGAATAAGCTAACAAATGAATAGATACTTTATATTAAGAAGGTGACACAAAACCGGACATTCAAATACAAGTCAAAGTGTGCAAAGCAAAATGGAAATCACTATCTTCTATTGGACAACGTCTGTAACATAAATGGTGCGAGAAAACAAAGAATGCGTAGTTCAAGTTATTTAACAAAGAGTGTAGTTAAGGACTGCCTGAATTTTCCTGCATTTCTCTCAAGAGCAACTGCTTCGGGAAGGCAATTCCAGTCTTCAATGGCTGCGGGAAGAAATGATTTGTTGAATGCAACAGTCGAACCATGAAGGCGTTGGACGCTGTTGGAGTTGAACAGGCGGCGAGAAGTTCCAGCGGCTGGCAGTAACAGTGTACCATGCAGGTCAGAAAAGTTGTGATATAGCTTATGGAACAGACTGAGGCCCGGATTCTGAAACGCTCCTTTCCTTACTAAGGATGTCTTACACGCTGTAAGGCGACCTGGCGTCAATTCTCGAACGTCCCTTACTAAGGGGCACTAAGTTAGGGCTTCCTTGGTGCTTCCTCACGCTTATTAAGCCGGCATGCTACCTTCATGCTTCCTAACCGCGCTCCTCTACCTGAACGTATGCTTCTCCGCAGGACTTTGCACGCGGTACGCTCGGCTTGGATAGGTGCCGTGCGCAGCCAACGCCGCGGCAGCCAGCCGCCGTGTATTGACGTCCAGTTTGGCTCCGCAGACTGCGCTTTGTGCCATTTCTTTTGTGATTCCGTTTTTCTGTGAAAAGCGAGCGGCGAGTATGACGGCCTTGCGATATTTATCCGAAGACGATAGCTTCGAAAGCTATGCAAGGTTTCTTCGGCGTGCAAGTGAACTTCTTTACGGGACTGTGTACAAGCCTCCGCCGTTGACTCCAGTCTGGCATGTGATTGACAGGCATTATCCACTGGAACACTACAACGAAGTGGAGTTTCTAGCCCGGTATCGTTTTTCCAAGGGAGCTGTTGCAACCATACTGACAGAGCTGCAACTGCTTTGTAACACTGACAACAGAGGAGCGCCGCTACCTGCTCTGTTGAAGGTCCTCATCGCACTGCGTTTTTACGGAACGGGTGCCATGCAAACTGTTGTAGGGGACCTTGTGTGTGTATCCCAACCCTCTATATGCCGATGCATTTGAGATAAGACACAGCTGATATACCTACGTCTGTATCCCAAGTACGTTCGGCTGCCAAACGCCAGTGAAGTGAGGTCAGTCATCACTAGGTTCTATGCCATTAGAGGATTCCCCGGGGTTACTGGGTGCATAGATTGTACTTAGATACCCATTAAAAGCCCCGGTGTAGACGACGCAGAAGAGACGGAGGAAGAACGAGCCGCACGCCTCGAGAAGCGTCGTAAGTACGAAGTGGCCAGGCGAGTGGATTCAGATAAGGATAGCACCCGAAACGTGCTCAAGTCACTGGACGACAACCCCTTATCCTCCCGCCTCGCCGACCATCGGGCCGCCCGTCTTTGTGGCAATTGAGAAACAACAAGATGAAGACTTTCACAATAAATACGTTACCATTTAATAATGTCTAGTCTTTAATATAACCATAACTTAACGAGAGGTAACAACCAAACCTAAACATTCAGACGTGCGAAGCTAAATGAAAAAGACGTAACTGTAGAGAGAACCAAGCTAAACAATAAGACTAACCGTACCTCTAGCTACGCACACCCAGGCATAACTGAGTTAAGCCACAGCCAATTTTTCTTCCTCCGTGAAATAAGTTTTGCCCGGCATGGCAAATACACACGCACACGCACGAAACAAAATGCAGGCCAAAAAGAAAAAGAAAGCGACGCCTGACCAACCGAACTGTCAGATGCTGCCAAAGTTGCTAGGCTGAGCTTGCTTTCCTGCCATGTGCATCATTCTTGAGCTATTTTTACGTCATTGACGAAAGAAATGGTATTTATGCCCTTATATAGAAGTAGAAATGCAATTCTAACAGCGCCGGAAGTTTACTTTGGCAATTCATTAGAAATATTTTGCATATTTTCGTAAGTTATCTCAAAACCAGAAGCCTGTAACGTTCCACTTACTTTGGTGAGGCGTAAAGTCCCTAGATTTTAAGCAAAAAAAAATCTAGGGACTTTAGTGAGGCGCTCCTTCCGCAGGGAAGGTAAAAGGAAGCTTTTAGAATTCGCGATGGCCTTCTGAGGGCGCCTACTGTTTAGGTAGCATGAAGGACGCCTTGCTTAAGGTAGGGAAACGGTCTAAGGTTAGGAGCATTTCTGAATCCGGGCCTGAGTCGTGAGATTCTGCGTCTTACTGCTAAAGGGGGTAGTTCAAGAGATGATTTGATGTGGGTTACGCTGGCGTGTGTATTATAGTTTGATGAAATAAATCGGGCAGCGCGATTTTGGACCGACTCGAGAGAGGAAATTAAATGATCTTGGTAGGGGCTCCCAATGGGAGAAGCATACTCGAGTTTGCTCCTAACGAAGGTTTCATAGGCTATTTTTCTAATTTCCGGGGGGGGGACAGACTCGCCCTTGACTTTCCCACTCCTGTCTTTGAAGCAACTTATCACCTTATGCAGGGTGTGCTTTCGAACGTCCGTAGTTATTTACGTAAAAAGGGAATTGTGGAAGCTCTTCTTCAGGATAGTGACACTGACTTTGCCGTCTTTACCGAATCATGGCTAACTCCAGACATCGAGAGTGATGAACTATTGCAGGATGCCACCTCATTCATTACTTATAGATACGATAGGACTTCACGCAGGGGCGGTGGTGTATTGGTCTTTGTTCGATCTAATATCGCCTCGTGTTCCGTTGCGATTAACTGCAGCTTAGAGATTGTCTGCGTTAAACTGTCCCTCAAAACATGTACGAACATACATAGCATGTTATCGCCCTCCGGACTGTGATCACACCTTCACTAATGACCTGCACTCGGTTCTAGTTAATTTGACTTCCCGGTTCCCCAACGCCAATTACATCCTTTGTGGCGATTTCAACTTCCCTGATATTGACTGGAAGAACTTAACCGCGTCCTCACGATTATCCAAAGACTTCCTTCAGTTAACGCTATTGTTCAACCTTACTCAGACAGTCCACTCGCCCACTCGGGGCTCTAACATACTCGATCTTGTTCTGGTCTCAAAGCCTGACTTAGTTTCATCAGTGTCCCTTGTCATGGAACTAAGTGATCACAAAGCCATAACATTCCACCTATCTTTTCCCATTAAAAGAAAACAGCCAATAAAAAAATACATCAGGAGCTACAACAAGGCCAACTTTTCCGCAATTAACTTCGAACTAGAATCTTTCTATGAATCTTTTTGTCAATCTGCTTCTTCACGATCAGTTAACAGTAACTGGTTGCTCTTCAAACAGCAAATTGAAAATCTAATTGAAAAACACGTCCCTCTGATACGCATTCGAGGCGATGCTGGCAAGCCCTGGTATTCCAACTCGCTAAAGAAACTATCGCGCAAGAAAAAAAGGTTGTATCGTGCCGATCAGAAATCGTCCTAAGCATCTAAATGGAAGAAATACTCAGATTGCCTGCGCGAATATGCCGGTCTTTTGAGGCACTCTAAACGCAAGTTTCATCATGAGGATCTAAAAAATATCATTACTGTTAACCCAAAAAAATTTTGGAGCATTTTAAAACCAAAGAATCAGTCCCATAACATTGCGCTTGTTTATCCAGATGGCTCTGATGTTCCACTTGACCAGCGCGCTAATGTCATGAATTCCCATTTCTCGTCTGTTTTTACCTCCGAACCTGTTCATGATCTGCCGGCGCTGCCTGGTGCAAATTTTGATGCAATGCCGCCGGTCGTCATCACAGTTGAAGGCATTTTGTGCCTCATTAACAAATTAAAAATTTCGAGTGCCCCGGGACCTGATAATATTCCCGCAAAGTTCCTTTAAAGTACCAAGGACGTGTCGAGTCGCATCTTGCAGATAGTTTTTGCGCAGTCCCTTTTAGAAGGTGAAATTCCGCACGACTGGAGGACTGCGAAAGTAACCCCGGTTTTCAAAAAAGGCAACCGCTCATACCCGTTAAACTATCGGCCCATATCGCTGACATGCGTTGCATGTAAACTAATGGAACACATCATATATTCCCACGTCGCCAGTCATCTCGATAATAATTCCTTCTTTTTCCGCAAGCAGCACAGCTTCCGCCCCGGGTTATCATGTGAAACACAATTATTCGAATTCACTACAGACCTGAACTTGAACTTGGATTCGTCTTTTCAGACCGATGTCATTTACATTGATTTTTCAAAGGCATTTGACCGCGTAGCTCATCGTCGTCTCATGGCCAAACTCAGTTGTCTTAATGTTGACCCGCTTACCTTGTCATGGATCAAAAGCTTTCTAACAGCACGATCTCAGTTCACAGTCATTGGCGGTCAGCTATCAACAGCCGCACAAGTAGTATCCGGCGTCCCTCAGGGATCAGTTCTTGGCCCGCTTCTCTTTCTTATCTTCATAAATGACTTGCCATCTGGAATAACGTCATCTATTCGCCTCTTTGCGGATGATTGCGTTCTATATCGTCGAATCTCAAACAGTAGTGATCAATCATTATTACAACGCGACCTGAACCTAATTGAAACGTGGTGCTCGCGCTGGTTGATGGAGCCTAATACCTCGAAGTGCAAATGCATGGTTGTTTCACGCAAAAAAAAAAACTAATCTGATCTTTCAGTACTCCCTCAATTCTACAGCTCTATCACATGCTAGCTCGTACCGATACCTAGACGTCCTGATAAACACTAAACTGACATGGTCGGAGCACATCTCGAGTGTTGTAACTGATACCTCAAGGTCACTGGGCTACTTAAAAAGAACACTACGGCCCGGATTCTGAAACGCTCCTTTCCTTACCAAGGACGTCTTACACGCTGTAAGGCGACCTGGAGTCAATTCTGGAACGTACCTTACTAAGGGGCACTAAGTTAGGGCCTCCTTGGTGCTTCCTCACGCTTAGGATGCTACCTTCATGCTTCCTAACCGCGCTCCTCTACCTGAACGTATGCTTCTCCGCAGGACTTTGCACGCGGTACGCTCGGCTTGGATAGGTGCCGTGCGCAGCCAACGCCGCGGCAGCCAGCCGCCCTGTATTGACGTCCAGTTTGGCTCCGCAGACTGCGCTTTGTGCCATTTCTTTTGTGATTCCGTTTTTCTTTGAAAAGCGAGCGGCGAGAATGACGGCCTTGCTATATTTATCCGAAGACGATAGGTTCGAAAGCTATGCGAGGTTTCTTCGGCGTGCAAGTGAACTTCTTTACGGGACTGTGTACAAGCCTCCGCCGTTGACTCCAGTCTGGCATGTGATTGACAGGAATTATCCACTGGAACACTACAACGAAGTGGAGTTTCTAGCCCGGTATCGCTTTTTCCAAGCGAGCTGTTGCAACCATACTGACAGAGCTCTTGCTCTGCAGTCTAGACGAACGATACATCTTTCCTCGTGAGACGAGTCAGCGGCTCCTCCATCTTCGAAAAATTTTCGATGAAACGCCGGTAGTATGCGCAAAGGCCCAGGAAGCGTCGGACACCCTTCTTGTCGGTCGGTGTTGTAAACGTGGCTACAGCGGCAGTTTTCGCGGGATCGGGGCTAACGCCTTCCGCGCTGACCACGTGTCCCAGAAACATCAGCTCCTTGTAGCCGAAATGACACTTCTGAGGCTTCGTCGGTCTGTAAGGTTAGCCGATCGGATGGCTTCTAGAACTTGCCGCAGTCGTTTCAGGTGGTCGTCAAATGTCGCCGAAAAAACAACCACGTCGTCGAGGTAGACGAGGCAGCTTTGCCACTTCAGACCAGCGAGAACGGTGTCCATCATTCACTAGAAAGTTGCTGGTGCTGAACAGAAACCGAAAGGAAGTACTCTGAATTCGTAAAGGCCATCTGGAGTGACGAAAGCAGTTTTTTCGGGGTCTCGTTCATCTACCTCAATTTGCCAGTAACTGCTCTTGAGATCGAGAAACGAAAAATACTTATCTCGCCGTAACCTGTCTAAAGAGTCATCGATGCGTGGTATTGGGTACACGTCCTTCCTGGTAACATCGCTCAGGCGTCGATAATCAACACAGAAACGAAGCTTTCCGTCTTTTTCCTTGAACAGAACGACCGGGGAGGACCAAGGACTGTGCGAATGCTGAATGACACCATCATTTAGCATCTCCTTGAGTTGGGCTTGAATTGCCTCACGTTCTTTCGGCGAGACACGATAAGGCTGTTTGATCGGGCGTGCGTCGTCGGATGTCGTTATTCGGTGCTTCGTGATTGGCGTTTGGCGCACCTTAGTACACCAAGCGAAGCACACGCGGAATTCGTTCAAGAGTTCCTGCAGTGCGTTCTTTTGGTCGTCCATAAGCTCAGAGTTTACATCGATCTCTCTCAGCGAACTGTCGTCTGTGTCCACTTCAGAAGCAAAGCACTCGACGATCTCCGTTGATGGTTCCGCGTAGGCGACGGCAGTGCCACGAAAAACTTGCCGATGCTCAAAAGTAAAGTTGGTAACGAGGACCGCTGTCTGGCTATCAAGAAGCTCCACAAGGCTTCGCGCTACGCAAATACCTTGGGTCAGGAGCATAGAAATGTTGCCTTCTACAACGGCTTCACCGTCTTGTAGCTCGTCGGACTTGACCGGAACCATAACAATCGCACGCGGTGGTATCGTGATGCTGTCGTCCGAAACGCGAAGTGCGGATCTGCGTCCAATGGTGTCGGTCTGTGCTGTTGCCCTTTGTGTCGAGAAAGTGATGCAGCGCTCGCGGAGGTTAATAATGGCGCCATACTCACGGAGAAAATCCATCCCAAGAATTAAATCGCGGGAACACTCGTGTAGACCCAGACAAGTGGCGAGAACAGCGGCACCGCGAATTTCTACTCTGGCGGTGCATAAGCCAAGCGGTGTGACGACTTCGCCGCCTGGCGAAGTCGTCACACCGAACTGGCGCCCCATTCCAGGGCAATGTAACTTTTTTCAGAATGCTCGCCGGTTTGCCATTAAGAATAGAGTAATCGGCGCCGGTATCTAGAAGTGCACTAATCTTTCTGCCCTCAACCAACACATGTATGTCCAGTGAAATCTTGTTCGCAGGAACTGGGTCTGGCGTCATCGTGTTTTTGTTGTTCTGCGGTAGTCGGGACGATACAAGGTCTCCAACGCGTCGAGTATCAGCGACCCGCCTCGGAAGCTCGCTGACGTCAGTTTTTCCTGCGTGGACTTGGTGATCTCCCTTGCATCGTCCTTGAAGTTGTATCACGAGCAAGGAAATGTCGCCGCCGTGAGGATGAGCGTGACTGCCACTGGAATGTGTCCGGCCTGCCCTGCTGGTCGAGGAATTCTGCGATGTCGGGAGGCCTTTGGCCGAACCTAGGTCGAGGCGAACCGATAGAAAAACCCCACAGTCCGAGTCGTCGGTAGGGGCACTCCCGATACACATGACCCGCTTCACCGCAGTAGTAGCACAGCAGTCGTCGATCGGGTGCTCGACAAACCTCTGATTTCCTCACGGGTATTCGGCGTTGAGGTACGGTAGCGGGGCAGTCGGAGCGGCTTGCGCCGCCTGCAACGAGACTTGCGACGCAACATAAGTAGGTGCGAAAGCTTGGGCGGGGCTCTGCAATGTTTCTGCGTAAGTCTTGCGCCGGGGCTCGCTTGGCAGAGGTGATGCTTCACAGCTGGAAATAGATGCCTGCAGTTCCTGCTGTACTTCTTTGCGTACGACGCTGGCGAGGGAGCTGACAGGAGGTGGCGACGTACCGTGGTGCTTCTTCAGCTCGTCGCAAACCACGGAGCGAATCAGCTCGCAAAGCAAGGCGACGTCGCACCCGAAGCCTACCGGCGTATCCGGAGTGCAGGCGGCATTGACTTGCCGGTTGTACATGTTCTATACCGTTGCTGAAGCATCTTCTCCATCGCGGTAGCTTCGGTGAGGAACTCCGCAACAGTCCTCAGCGTATTCCGAACAAAACCGCCAAAGAGCTGCTCCTTTACGCCTCTCATCAGATGACACACCTTCTTCTCTACCAACATGCTCGGGTCGGCACACGGAAAGAGACGCGTCATGTCCTCCACGTACATCCTGACGCTCGCGTTGGGTTTTAGATGCGAGAGCATCTTACGCTCGGGGCAGTGTCCGTTCTGCGGCGTCTGCACCCTTACTGCGCATGCGCAACTCTCCCTCAATCTCCTCTCCTACGCAGGTGTGCGCTCTCCTTCTCCTCTCTCCCCCTCTCTGCCACAGGTGCGGCGCAGCAAATCATTGCATATAACTCTCTCTCTCACTCTCTCTCTCTCTAAGGGTACGCCGGTAGGCGGTGCAAGTGTCGCGACGCAATATAAAGCACGCGTTTGCTGTGCTTTTATCATTCTCTCTCTGTGCAACGATGTGCGAAACGCCATGAACAGCGTCAACGTCGGCGCTAGTTGCAGCGGCAGCGCCACCGCCGCGGAGCAGAGGAAGGCTCAGGAAGCCGAACGTAAACGTCAGCGTCGGCAAGCGGACCCCGAACTTTGGGATCGTCTTCAACATACCGCGCGCACCGACGCTAGGAATCACGTACGATCTCTAAATAAAGACGCAACAACCCCGTACAAACGTCTCCTCTCTTCTCAATACATTCTCTCACTCTAACTTTCATTGGGTTGTGTTGCCAAGTGAAACGAAACGGAAACTCGATGCGCACCCCCGCGATGCTTTCGCATCCCACCATGGTTGCCCGTAGGGTGAGATGATGTGATTTTTTTTTTTTTTTTGAACGCGTGATTGAAGGACTCGCTCCGCTTTTTCCCGGCGGGCGGGGCTGGAGTAAGTCGCTTGCGCTGGAACTCGGGCCAGGATGACAGGGCACTTTCGCGGTTCATAAACCACGTGCGACCACCATCCTGGAGGCTGAAGTAGACGTGCCTGAGTTTGGCGTTGTTGCCCACTCCTTACACGCAGCCACGCGCTCGAACTCCGCCAGCCAGTCTTCCACGTCTTCAAATGTGTCGCCATGAAAAGCCGTCGGCACTTGTGGGTTCAGAACAGTTAGGTAAGTCGGTGTCAGCCTTTCCGTAGGATTCGCAGTGGTCGCAGTCATCACTTGCTCCTGGAGGTTTCCAAATTCAGGGGCGAGGTCTCGGATTCGCCGGCTTGTACGGTGAACTGGAGTCAGCTCCAATTGTGGGACGGGGTTCGTGCTGCCCAGTGGGGTCTCCTGCATAAGTTGAGCGTACCCAGCACCTCCACCAAATTGCCACGTATAACCTACTGTAGAATACACGCTGAATGAGGATCTAGGCAAGCGTAAGCGTCGACGCGTGATGCCGAGACGAACCTCGTTCTCTTCTTCTTCTTCAGTCCCCTTGCTGTGCCACACCATGTGGCAATATTATAGTATATCACGCCTGTGAAAGCAACACCAAAGTCCTGCCCGATACGCGTTGAAACCATGCAACAGACTTGAAAGGTAAAAAGACCTCCCAAAAAGAATATTTCCCATTAAAATGCTTATTTTGCGACCAGGAGGCTATGCGGGCTTGCGCAAAGTTTCATTTGACTTTTCGCTGCAAACCTTCTTGTTTTTGGAAGCTCCAAAATATAGCATGTGCAGTCGGACGGTAGCAAGTACACAAAACGTCGTGATAGCCAAAGCGAACACATGCGCATAGGAGTTCAAGTGGCGAAGCTATACGATTTTTGAGAGAATGAAATTTACCTGATACTACTATGAGTACACCACCACCTGTCCTTTTGTTCGATCAGACCTGTAAACATGTAGTTGTTTATCGAGTGTAAAATTTCAGTATCGCGAACTTTACTCGACAACCAGGTTTCTGTAAGTACCACTATGTCTGCTAAACCGTCGCAAATCAAAGAGGCACTCATCCCGTTTACTTAATAAGCTTCTAATGTTTAAAAAAAACTGAGAGTGGTTTCAACTCGGCGACACGGTTAGTATACATGCTGGAATTGCTAGGAAGTGGTTGGAACAATGTTCAGATTTTTGGAACATGACGACACGACATCACGCTTAAGTTTATATTCGCTCTCAGTTGGTTAATAAATAGCTTGTCATGTACAGCATATTATAAACAGTCGACTTTCCGTGCTCGTGCAGTTTTTTGCGTGTGTTCCTAGTTTCTTTGCAAAAATTTTCACTTAAACTGACGCCTGTACCTTTTACTTTGGCCTTGACTGTCATAATTATTTCCTTCATCTTAAACGTAGAAAGCTTTATAATTACAGGACGGCACTTCTTATTCGCGTACGAACCCACTCTGTGTGCGTGTGAAATGTCATGAGGCGGGTAGCTGGACACCTAGAGTTAAGTTAATTGAGCTGACCTGATCTTCAGACTGCGATCAAGTTTCGGCTGCGGCATCAGTTATTATAAAAATATAAGGTGCTATCGCCATGATCTACCCTGAACATCATTTAGGTGTCAATACAGTTCAGCATTCACCCCCCCGCACTGCATCAGATAGAGTTTGTTGCAGGTCACTTGATGACGTTTTGTCCAAAGCATTTACGTGAGCTTCTACAGCAACCAATCATCAGTTAATATCCGAGACTGTTTGTTCTAATATCACCTGACTTGACTTCTCCTCATCGAGGACTTGTTTAATTCTTTAAGGCGTGCGTCAACGTGCGCATTAATAGGTTTACCAACTTTAGCCAGCTCACCAGGAAGATCAATGGGACCCGGATAAGATTCCACGTCCCCACTCATGAGCTAAACACTCATAAATACATAGGTGAAGAACACTTGGGCATGGTATACAAACAGCAGATACAGCTTATTTGACTTTTAGAGTAATATGAATGCGCTTTACAAACATGGATTAGAAGAAAAAACGAGTTTTTAGTCGACTGCATTGCTGCTGCTAGAACAGGCCCACTGAAAACAGCCGGGTGACGACTGTTACTTATAAACTTGCGGCTGTGTGGTGACGTTGTCGATGAGAATTCGAAGATTAGGGGAGCGACTGCAGGAAGGCTATGCGCACTATCCAACACAGGACACCGCGGAGTATGATCTGTATCCAAAGCCGAAGAAGACAACAGAAACTTTGGCGGTCCGCCTTGGACAACACTCCTTCAGCATACAACAGCATAAACAAAACAGCAGCATAGAAACAGCGCAGTATGAGTCCCTGTGGTGTAGTGGGCGGCGCGGTTGCTCGTTGCGGTGTCGAATCTGTGTGCCCTAGCTGCTGGTCCTGGAGCCCACCACCCGGAGTTCACAGTGGTATGTGCCATTGCGCTTGGATCCTTTCTGCACATCACCAGGATCGGCCACCATTTTAGCACATGCACAACAAAAGTTCACGGAAGCATAGCCATAAACAGCTTCGCTGCTAAAAAAAACTCAAATGCAGTGTGAGAAAGTTTCTAGAGGTCGAAACTTTAAATTAAGATCTTAACCCTAAACGATCAGCCATAACCTATTCACGAACCAAACGCGCCATTTTTCTGTTCCACACTCTGATGGAGATGCACCTAACCACGTTTCGCAAACGGGGGTGCTACGCGTAAATTTAAAAAGAGCGCAAGGAATAAAACACGATATGATACGTGCCGATAACAGAATGCTGAGGTACGATTTGAATGCTCACTATGTATAAAACAACGGCAATAATTCTTATAAAATATCTTAGAAGTGTTCTAAATTTAGCAATCATATTCTATTTCAGCCTACGTTTATTGTATGCTTAATTTGTGTGCGACCCCACTGCCTAAAAGTAGCCTACTAAACATATCCGCTTAAGCAGAAGAAATAAAAAAAGGAGGTCGGTGGTATCCTCTTTTCTCTCTCCCTCTTATGCTCGTATTTTTTTATTGACACGCACTTTTGATGACATCCAACGGCCCTTCCTCGTGGAGCTGAGTCGTGGTCCCTAAAGGGCTGCAGAAAATAGCGCCTCTGCATCTTCACAACCACAATCTCTCTCACCGGCATGCATTTTCACTGGGCTGGAATGGTTCCAGAAGGGCGAAGGTACACGTGCAACAACGCCTGCAGCTTTACCACCCTTTCGGGCTACGGTACTAAACTGGTTCTCCCCATAGGGCCTTGCGAGGATCCGGTTGACCTCCCCCAAGACGCTCACAAACCCCGTGGACTACCGGACGTCGGGTAGGGGGGACGTCTGTACCCGTTTGATTACCGGTGGGTGACCGGAAGCGGGTTTCGAACCAACCACCTGCCGTAGCCGTGGCGGACGTCCTATCAACTAGGCCACTGCTGCGGTGGAGACACCTGCTCAAAAATATATATTTCGGCGTCATATTATCTAGCTTCCCCTCACACGGGGCCACTGGACAGTGTTCTGACTGCTTGAGCGTACTAATGATTATCGTGCCGTTCTTCGCCCTTATAAGGTGCTTACACGCTAAGTTGCCACTGTAACATTAAACATCCAGAAGTTTGCGCCGGGCGCAAAGGGCGAGGGCTCGTCAAATCGACTGAAAGAAGCCGCGGCGTTTGAGCACAGGTGACGGAACGGAACCATCGTCACTATAATATGTGAATATGTTCGAGCCTTGAATGGCACTGCAGTTGTGTGCTAATATACAGGGTGTCCCAGCTATCATGCATCAATATTAAAAAAAGAAATTAGTGGAGCTTGCACTGGTGGCACAAGGCTAAAGAAACAGAGGAGCTGATCGGCACCTAACTGGTCCTGGCCTTACGGCGTTACGCTTTTCCGGAATTATTGATTATGGATCGATTATTGATTACCTATTGATTGGCTATCGCAAGGTATTGGCCATATATTTGGGCTAGGCTAAGTACAACCAAGTCATACCCAGTATTTTGCAGGATTTATTGATTATTTATCTGTTATCAATTACCTATTGATTGGCTATTGATTGGCTATCGCAAGGTGAAGCGAGGTGCAGCTCTGCGCAGTGACGTCATCACTAGGCGAGTTTTTGCGAACGCTTCGCCTTGGAAATGGAAAGCTTAAACAGCTCGGCTGTCAAGAAGAGCAACTGCATTACTCGAACAAACCTGGTGCATTATTTTTGCGAGTACAGTAGAGTAGCCGCCAATAATTTTTTGGTTGGTGAGATTTATTAGGTAATTGTATTTAATTATCTAACTCGTGAAGTACTGTCCCAATTACCAAATTGTTAATGAGGCAGTTGTAAGCACCCCCAAATAACATAACTACGGCACTTTCAGCGACGTACTAATATTAATTGTGTACTAATTTCTCCCCACTGATAAAGAAACCATACGAAAATGCGAAACATGAAAAATACCACGTGGGTGCGCTCCCACCCGCATCATAAAGCAACGCCCTCGAGCAGGCTCCTTTCGAGTTAGCCAGAACGAAATAAAGGAAATAAAGAAAAAACGTCGTGATCGAGCTAGTGCCTTATCTGCCGCGCCCCGGCCGAAGCAACACGCCGCGTTTGGTGTTAGTTGGAATCAAGCTGTGATAGCTTTAGTCCTAGCGTTGATAAGTGCACAGATAAGTACTTTTTGTTTTTTGGCACAAAGCTTATCACCACAAAGCGAATTGTCAGTGCGAAGGTTTAAAGGTACATTTTGTTTCGTCCCAGTCGCTATGTCTTTCTCTAATGAGCAGAAGGCAAACATGGGCATTGCCTTGGAAGCTGCAAATGGCAACAAAGGGAAGGCCGCAAAGATATATCTGCCGTATAATTGTGGTGCTAGACAAAACGTATCGACGATTACCAGAAAATTATGAAAACCTCAGAGAAACCAGCAGCTTCGATGAACAGCGGCAGCGGACTGCATCTTTGAGTCCTAAAGCCTACGCACGGTTCCGACGAAGAAGCCTGGCTTCTTTCAGTCTCTCTGACTCACTTTCCATATCTGCCGACGAATCCCACCGAGCCGCCTCTTCTATATAAATGATGCAATGCCCGCTCCTGCTCTGTTGCAACGCGGTTTCACCGGCTCCTCCTCTGACGTCATGCCACATGCAAGATGCCACAGCAACACAACGGCGGCGGTGGCGACGCGTCGCCGCGCCGTGGTAACTCGAGCAGACGACGCCAGATGACGCAGCGAGCAGCACTGCCTGCGGCGGTTGCTAGGCAACGGCTCAGATCGCGGTGCGGCCACCGGCCACAGCGAAACGGCGAGAATGCGGCCAGTGTAGCTCTCGCTACAAAAAACAAATCGAGTGGAGACAGGTCAGGTGACCCAGCCGACCAAATTAAAGACCATGCCTTCCAATCAACTGCGCATAAAAGAGTCGTATCCAGCCAGTTTTGGGCTCGCCGGCTGCTGTGTGCTGGCGCCTCATCTTGCTGATACCGCAGAAGTGGAAGACGGTGACAGCGCAATTTCGCTGAGAAACTCCTCCACCACTCCTTCATTTATTTCGCCCACGTAACCCTGCCCAATCAGTGCGTGCTCGAAGGAAACCGGAACAATTATAGCACCGGCGTAAATTGCGCACGACACAGTGAACGACCACTGGTACTGGTGCCGATTGCGCTTTACGCAGTGTGGATCGGAGTCACTCCAATAGTATGCATTATGCAAATTGACCTGGGCGTTTCAGCAAAAATTGGCTTCGTCGGCCCACGTGATGTTTGTCAAGAAAGTCCGGTCACCCATAAGCTTTTGTGAGGACCCAATTTGAGAAATATAGACGATCTGCAGATTCATGTCTTGTAATCATTGGTGCAGGTTAGGGTGGCGCGGGTGAAAGACCGAGTCATTTAGAATCCTCCAAACTGAGGATTTGGAAATTGGTACCTGGGCGGCCACGTCCAGCACGATAGCATGATGGTTTGAGGCCATAAATGCTAGACCAACCGCGCGTAGGCTATAGGACTCAAAGATGGAGTCCGCTGCCGCTGTTCATCGAAGCTGCTGGTTTCTCTGAGGTTTTCATAATTTCTGGTAATCGTCGATACGTTTTGTCTAGCACCACAATTATACGGCAGATATATCTTTGCGGCCTTCCCTTTGTTGCCATTTGCAGCTTCCAAGGCAATGCCCATGTTTGCCTTCTGCTCATTAGAGAAAGACATAGCGACTGGGACGAAACAAAATGTACCTTTAAACCTTCGCACTGACAATTCGCTTTTGTGGTGATAAGCTTTGTGCCAAAAAAGAAAAAATACTTATCTGTGCACTTTATCAACGCTAAGACTAAAGCTATCACAGCTTGATTCCAACTAACACCAAACGCGGCGTGTTGCTTCGGCCGGGGCGCGGCAGATAAGGCACTAGCTCGATCACGATGTTTTTCTTTATTTCCTTTATTTCGTTCTGGCTAACTCGAAAGGAGCCTGCTCGAGGGCGTTGCTTTATGATGCGGGTGGGAGCGCACCCACGTGGTATTTTTCATGTTTCGCATTTTCGTATGGTTTCTTTATCAGTGGGGAGAAATTAGTACACAATTAATATTCGTACGTCGCTGAAAGTGCCGTAGTTATGTTATTTGGGGGTGCTTACAACTGCCTCATTAACAATTTGGTAATTGGGACAGTACTTCTCGAGTTATATAATTAAATACAATTACCTAATAAATCTCACTAACCAAAAAATTATTGGCGGCTACTCCACTGTACTCGCAAAAATAATGCACCAGGTTTTGTTCGAGTAATGCAGTTGCTCTTCTTGACAGCCGAGATGTTTAAGCTTTCCGTTTCAACGCGAAGCGTTCGCAAAAACTCGCCTAGCGATGACGTCACTGCGCAGAGCTGCGCCTCGCTTCACCTGCGATACCCAATCGATAGCCAATCAATAGGTAATTGATAACAGATAAATAATCAATAAATCCTGCAAAATACTGGGTATGACTTGGTAGTGCTTAGCCTAGCCCAAATATGTGGCCAATACCTTGCGATAGCCAATCAATAGGTAATCAATAATCGATCGATAATCAATAAATTCCGGAAAAGCGTAACGCCGCAAGGCCAGGACCAGTTAGGTGCCGATCAGCTCCTCTGTTTCTTTAGCCTTGTGCCACCAGTGCAAGCTCCACTAATTTCTTTTTTTTAATATTGATGCATGATAGCTGGGACACCCTGTATATTAGCACACAACTGCAGTGCCATTCAAGGCTCGAACGTATTCACATATTATAGTGACGATGGTTCCGTTCCGTCACCTGTGCTCAAACGCCGCGGCTTCCTTTAGTCAATTTGACGAACCCTCGCCCTTTGCGCCGGCGCAAACTTCTGGATGTTTAATGTTATAGTGGCAACTTAGCGGGTAAGCAGCTTATAAGGGCGAAGAACGGCAGGATAATCATTAGTACGCTGAAGCAGTCAGAACACTGTCCAGTGGCCCCGTGTGAGGGGAAGCTAGATAATATTGTCACGTAGTAGTGACGGTAGAGAAAACAGTCGCAAAACTGTGTATGACGAAACTGGTTGTTTATTGGGCGAACCTGTGCCCACAAAAGCAAGCTACACCCAAAGCACAACGATAGCGGCGAACACAGTCGGCGATCGTCGAAAATCTGATCAGCGGCGAAGCGCGTCGACTTTTATTACTGAGTCATCGAAGGTTCCAGATTAATCCCTGATGCCCGCGTGTCTTCCAGAAAGTTCTAGACAATTCGCGTCGGTCATACAATCAGATAACATAAGCGTCGGTGAAAACAGGCAACGGAAAGAAGCATCGATAACGTTCTAGAAACCTCCGATACAGGCGCGTCCTGCGCGGAGCAATAACGTTTAACATTTGTTAGCCGGTTGAAAGCGGCCACCGGTGAAAGATAAACATGTATACGTGTCAATACCCTCCCCTTAAAAAGCATCGTCCCGATGCTACAAACACGCCGCTGTGATTGCGAAATGCCGTCTGGCACGACCTCATAGTCCAGTGCGCCAATACGTCGGATTATCTTATATGGTCCGAAATAGCGACGCAATAGTTTCTCGCTAAGTCCTCGTCGGCGAATCGGAGTCCAGACCCAAACACGGTCGCCGGGCTGGTACTCGACGTAGCGTCGTCGAAGATTGTAGTGTCGGCTGTCGGTCCTCTGCTGGTTCTTGATGCGCAGGCGGGCGAGCTGTCGACCTTCTTCGGCACGCTGCAAATAAGTGGCAACGTCGACATTTTCTTCGTCAGCGACGTCTGGTAGCATGGCGTCAAGCGTGGTTGCCACGTTCCTTCCGTAGACCAGGTTGAACGGCGCCATGTGCGTCGTTTCTTGCACGGCCGTGTTGTATGCGAAGGTCACGTACGGAAGGATGGCATCCCACGTCTTGTGTTCGACGTCGACGTACATTGCCAGCATGTCGGCGATGGTCTTATTTAGGCGCTCGGTGAGGCCATTCGTCTGCGGGTGGTAGGCGGTGGTGCGGCGATGGCTTGTCTGGCTGTACCGCAGGATGGCTTGAGTTAGTTCTGCCGTAAAGGCCGTGCCTCTGTCGGTGATGAGGACTTCTGGGGCACCCTGACGCAGGATGATGTTCTCAACGAAGAATCGGGCTACCTCGGCGGCACTGCCTTTGGGCAAGGCTTTTGTTTCGCCGTAGCGGGTGAGGTAGTCCGTGGCGACGACGATCCATTTATTCCCGGACTTCGACGTCGGAAAAGGCCCCAGTAAGTCCATCCCGATCTGCTGGAACGGTCGGCGAGGTGGCTCGATTGGCTGTAGAATTCCGGCTGGCCTTGTCGGCGGTGTTTTGCGTCGCTGACAGTCTCGGCATGTCCTTACGTAATCGGCGACGTCGGCAGAGAGGCGAGGCCAGTAGTATTTTTCTTGTATCCTCGCGAGAGTGCGTGAAAAACCGAGATGTCCAGCCGTTGGATCGTCATGGAGAGCTTGCAGAACCTCTGGACGCAATGCTGAGGGTACCACGAGGAGGTAGTTGGCTCGGAGAGGCGAGAAGTTCTTCTTTAGGAGAATGTCGTTTTGCAAGAAAAACGACGCCAATCCTCGCCTGAACACCTTCGGCACAATGACGGTCTTGCCTTCCAGGTAGTCTACAAGGCTCCTTAGTTCCGGGTCGGCTCGTTGTTGTTCGGCGAATTCGTCGGCACTGATGGTTCCCAAGAAAGTGTCGTCATCCTGGTCGTCTTGTGGCGGCGGTTCGACGGGGGCGCGAGACAAACAATCGGCGTAAGAGTGCTATCGCCCGGACTTGTAAACGACGGTGATGTCGAATGCTTGAAGTCCCAGGCTCCAGCGTGCGAGGCGACCTGAAGGATCCTTCAAGTTAGCTAGCCAACACAAGGCGTGGTGGTCGCTCACAACTTTGAAGGGCCTGCCATAGAGGTAGCGGCGAAACTTTGATTTAGCCCAGATGATGACCAGACACTCCTTTTCGGTTGTGGAATAATTTGTTTCCGCCTTCGACAGCAACCGGCTAGCGTAACTTACAACCCTTTCTAGTCCCTCAGTCCTCTGCACAAGCACGGCGCTGAGTCCTACACTGGTTGCGTCGGTGTGCACTTCGGTATCGGCGTTTTCGTCGAAATGTGCCAGTATTGGCGGCGATTGCAGGTGTCGCTTCAGTTTTTCAAATGCTTCGATTTGCGGCGTCTCCCACTTTAACTCGACGTCGGCCTTCGTGAGGTACGTCAGTGGCTCAGCGATCGGTGAAAAGTGCTTGACGAAGCGCCTGTAATAGGCGCGCAGTCCAAGAAATCTACGGACTGCCTTCTTGGCGGCGGGCGGAGGAAAGTCAGCGATGGCCGCCGTTTTCTGTGGGTCAGGGCACACTCCAGACTTGTTGATGACGTGGCCCAAAAACAAGAGCTCCTCGTATGCGAAGCGGCACTTTTCTGGCTTTAACGTGAGTCGGGAGGTCTTGATTACTTGAATAACTGCTTGAAGGCGCCGGAGGTGTTCTTCGAAACTTGAGGCAAACACAACAACGTCGTCCAAATAGACGAGGCAAGTCTGCCACTTCAAGCCTGCCAGTACTGTATCCATGACGCGTTGGAAAGTCGCAGGTGCCGAGCAAAGACCAAACGGCATGACCTTGAACTCGAACAGTCCGTCTGGTGTTATAAATGCAGTCTTCTCCCGGTCCCTCTCGTCGACTTCGATTTGCCAGTAGCCGGTTTTGAGGTCCATCGACGAAAAATACTTTGCGTTGTAGAGTCGATCCAAGGCGTCGTCAATCCGTGGGAGGGGGTATACATCCTTCTTCGTGATCTTGTTGAGCCGACGATAATCGACGCAGAAACGTAGGGTTCCATCCTTCTTCACTAACACCACGGGGGACGCCCACGGACTCTTGGACGGCTGGATGATGTCGTCGCGTAGCATTTCGTCGACTTGTTGCCTTATGGCCTCGCGTTCGCGCGCCGAAACTCGGTACGGGCTCTGACGGAGTGGGCGGACATATTCGTCGGTTATAATGCGGTGCTTGGCGACAGGGGTTTGTCGGACTTTTGACGACGACGAGGATCAGTCCTTGTATTGCAGGAGCAGAGCTTTTACCTGTTCTTTCTTATGATTGCGAAGGTTCTGATTGACGTCGAAAGTTGGTTCAGGTACTACAGTCGTCGTTGAAGGTGCACTGGAATCCGTGAAGGCGAAAGCACTGCTGGCTTGTACAATTTCGTCGATGTAGGCGACCGTGGTGCCTTTGTTAATGTGCTTATATTCGTGGCTGAAGTTCGTGAGCCTCACTCTTGCTTTCCCTTCGCGTAGTTCACCTATGCCTCTAGCGACGCAAATTTCATGGTCGAGCAGTAAGTGATGATCGCCCTCGATGACGCCCTCCATGTCTGCAGACACTTCGGTACCGACGGAAATTATTACGCTTGAGCGAGGCGGAACGGTGACTTGTTCTTCAAGCACATTCAAGGCATGGTAACTGATGCTTGTATCCGGCGGTATCGCTTTGTGTGTTGAAAGCGTTATCGACTTGGACCTTAAGTCGATGACTGCACCATGTTGGTTTAGAAAGTCCATGCCTAGGATGACGTCCCTGGAGCAGTGCGGCAGGATTACGAAACTCGCCGGGTAAGTGCGGTTGTTTACCGTGACTCGCGCTGTGCAGATTCCAGCCGGCGTTATTAGGTGACCTCCCGCTGTCCGTATATCGGGTCCTTGCCAGGCCTTCTTCACCTTCTTTAACTTGGCGGCGAACGCGCCACTGAAAACTGAATAGTCGGCGCCAGTGTCGACGAGAGCGGTGACGTTATGAGCATCGATGAGCACGTCTAGATCGGTAGACCGGCGTCTGGCGTTGCGGTTAATTCGTGGCGTCGGAGCACGGCTGCGTCGGCTTGCTCTGCTGCTGCTACGTCGCGTCGGAAGGTCTTCGTTCGGCGGTGATGTGTTGTCAAGGCTGTTGCTAGGCGGCGTGCTGATATCTCGTCGTGATGATTCGCGAATCGTCGTCGTCGTCGGCGGCGGAGGATCTTCGGCATTGCGTCGTACAGCAACCGCACCTCCATCGGTTGCTGCTTTTAGTCTTCCGGGTATGGGCTGGGAGATCGGCCCCGGGTTGGGCCGGCATACAGGCGGCGATGCGGCGAGATGTAGCGGCCTGGTGACGGTGAGCGTGAGGGTCGTCGTGGTTGCCACTGGGCTCCGGCAAGGTAGTCGGTGATGTCACGTGGTCGCTCGCCAAGCTGTGGACGTGGCGCGTTAACGGCGAACCCTCGTAGGCCCATCTCGCGGTATGGGCATCGGCCGTAGACATGGCCGGCTTCCCCGCAGTGATAGCAGAGCGGGCGGTGGTCGGGGGCGCGCCAAATGTCCGTCTTCCGCTGGTAGCTGCGCTGGGCGACGGGCGGGCGTGCTGGCGGCGGCGGCGGTGGACGACGGAACTGCGGCGTTACGGGGCTCTGGCGCGAGCGCGGAGGGGGGCCTTGACGACGGGTGACGGCGGCGCAGGTCAGCGCTTCTGGCTGGGGTTGCGGCGATTGTGGCTGCACATCGGGAACTCCAAGTGAGCGCTGAACTTCGTCTTTGATGACGTCGGTGATAGATGCCACGTGAGGCTGCGACCTGGGAAAGAGCTTATGCAGCTCCTCGCGAACGACCGCTCTCATGGTCTCGCGCAGGTCGTCGGCGCCTAGCGCTTGAGCGTCGGCGGAGTTGGTCAGGGCAGGGTGGTTGTATTGCCTGACGCGCATTTCAAGCGTCTTCTCGATCGTTGTAGCCTCGGAAAGAAATTCGGCGACAGTCTTGGGCGGGTTGCGCATCAATCCAATGAATAGATGCTATTTGACGCCCCACATCAAGAATCGAACTTTCTTTTCCTCAGACATATCGGGGTCGGCGTGGCGGAAGAGGCGAGTCATCTCCTCCGTGAAGATCGCGATATTCTCGTTCGGCAATTGCACTCTGGATTCTAATAAAACTTCGGCCCTTTCTTTTCGCACGACATTCGTGAAAGTCCTCACGAAGTTCTCACGAAATAGGTCCCACGTCACCAGGGTGGTCTCTCTGTTCTCAAACCAGGTCCGAGCCGCATCATCCAATGAAAAATAAACATGGCGCAGCTTGTCGTCGTCGCTCCATTTGTTGAACGTCGCGGTCCTCTCGTATGTCTCCAGCCAGGTTTCAGGGTCTTCAGCGGATGATCTATGAAAAGTCGGTGGCTCCCGAGGTTGCTGCAGCAGGATGGGGGACGCTGGTGCTGCCATTTTGGTTGTTGACTTGGCCTTGATTGCAGTGGTCTTTTCGGGAAGAAGTCCGAACTCCGGCACAAGTCCTTGCTGCCTACGGCTAGCTCGCTGGTCCTTGGCGACGTTGGTCTCGTCCTCCGGTTTCGGGCTTGGGTCGCGGCTTTGCAGGGGCGTTCGGTGCATGAACGAACTAGCACCTCCACCAGATGTCACGTAGTAGTGACGGTAGAGAAAACAGTCGCAAAACTGTGTATGAAGAAACTGGTTGTTTATTGGGCGAACCTGTGCCCACAAAAGGAAGCTACACTCAAAGCACAACGATAGCGGCGAACACAGTCGGCGATCGTCGAAAATCTGATCAGCGGCGAAGCGCGTCGACTTTTATACCTGAGTCATCGAAGGTTCCAGATTAATCCCTGATGCCCGCGTGTCTTCCAGAAAGTTCTAGACAATTCGCGTCGGTCATACAATCAGATAACATAAGCGTCGGTGAAAACAGGCAACGGAAAGAAGCATCGATAACGTTCTAGAAACTTCCGATACAGGCGCGTCCTGCGCCGAGCGATAACGTTTAACATTTGTTAGCCGGTGGAAAGCGGCCACCGGTGAAAGATAAACATGTATACGTGTCAATATGACGCCGAAATATATATTTTTGAGCAGGTGTCTCCACCGCAGCAGTGGCCTAGTTGATAGGATGTCCGCCACGGCTACGGCAGGTGGTTGGTTCGAATCCCGTCGCCGGTCACCCACCGGTAATCAAAAGGGTGCAGACGTCCCCCCTACCCGACGTCTGGTAGTCCACGGGGTTTGTGAGCGTCTTGGGGGAGGTCAACCGGATCCTCGCAAGGCCCTATGGGGAGAACCAGTTTAGAACCGTAGCCCGAAAGGGTGGTAAAGCTGCGGGCGTTGTTGCACGTGTACTTTCGCCCTTCTGGAACCATTCCAGCCCAGTGACAATGCATGCCGGTGAGAGAGATTGTGGTTGTGAAGTTGCAGAGGCGCTATTTTCTGCAGCCCTTTAGGGACCACGACTCAGCTCCACGGGGAAGGGCCACGGGATGTCACCAAAAGTGCGTGTCAATAAAAAAATACGAGCATAAGAGGGAGAGAGAAAAGAGGATCCCACCGACCTCCTTTTTTTATTTCTTCTGCTTAAGCGGATATGTTTAGTAGGCTACTTTTAGGCAGTGGGGTCGCACACAAATTAAGCATACAATAAACGTAGGCTGAAATAGAATATCATTACTAAATTTAGAACACTTCTATGGCTTTTTATAAGAATTGTTTCCGTTGTTTTATACATAGTGACCATTCAAATCGTACCTCAGCATTCTGTTTTCGGCGCGTATCATATAGTCTTTTATTCCTTGCGCTCTTTTTAAATTTACGCGTAGCACCCCCGTTTGCGGGAACAGAAAATTGCCGCGTTTGGTTCGTGAATAGCTTATGGCTGATCGTTTAGGGTTAAGGTCTTAATTTAAAGTTTCGACCTCTAGAAACTTTCTCACTCCGTGCTTTTCATTTTTTTTAGCAGCGAAGCTGTTTATGGCTATGCTTCCGTGAACTTTTGTTGTGCGTGTGCTAAAATGGTGGCCGATCCTGGTGATGTGCAGAAAGGATCCAAGCGCAATGACACATACCACTGTGAACTCCGGGTGTTGGGCTCCACGACCAGCAACTAGGGCACACAGATTCGACACCGCAACGAGCAACCGCGCCGCCCACTACACCACAGGGAGTCATACTGCGCCGTTTCTATGCTGCTGTTTTGTTTATGCTGTTGTATGCTGAAGGAGTGTTGTCCAAGGCGGACCGCCAAAGTTTCTGTTGTCTTCTTCGGCTTTGGATACAGATCATACTCCGCAGTGTCCTGTGTTGGATAGTGCGCCTAGCCTTCCTGCAGTCGCTCCCCTAATCTTCGAATTCTCATCGACAACGTCACCACACAGCCGCAAGTTTATAAGTAACTGTCGTCACCCGGCTGTTTTCAGTGGGCCTGTTCTAGCAGCAGCAATGCAGTCGACTAAAAACTCGTTTTTTCTTCTAATCGATGTTGGTAAAGCTCATTCATGTTACTCTAAAAGTCAAATAAGCTGTATCTGCTGTTTGTACCATGCCCAAGTGTTCTTCACCTATGTATTTATGAGTGTTTAGCTCATGAGTGGGGACGTGGAATCTTATCCGGGTCCCATTGATCTTCCTGGTGAGCTGGCTAAAGTTGGTAAACCAATTAATGCGCACGTTGACGCACGCCTTAAAGAATTAAACAAGTCCTCGATGAGGAGAAGTCAAGTCAGGTGATATTAGAACAAACAGTCTCGGATATTAACTGATGATTGGTAGCAGTAGAAGCTCGCAAAAGTTCTTTGGACAAAACGCCATCAAGCGACCTGCAACAAACTCTCTCTGATGCTGTGCGGGGGGGTGAATGCTGAACTGTATTGACACCTAAATGATGTTCAGGGTAGATCATGGCGATAGCACCTTATATTTTTATAATAACTGATGCCGCAGCCGAAACTTGATCGCAGTCTGAAGATCAGGTCCACTCAATTAACTCAACTCTAGGTGTCCAGCTACCCGCCTCTTGACATTTCAGACGCACACAGACAGGGTTCATAGGCGAATAAGAAGTGCCGTCCCGTAATTATAAAACTTTCTACGTTTAAGATAAAGTAAAGAATTATGACAGTCAAGGCCAAAGTAAAAGGTCCAGGCGTCAGTTTAAGCGAAAATTTTTGCAAAGAAACTAGGAACACACGCAAAAAACTGCACGAGTAGGGAAAGTCGACTGTTGAACAAGATACCGTACGTGACAACAACCTATTTATTAAGAAAAAAAATGCTTCGTCTACTCCAGTCAGACTGACAGCAAATATTAACTTAACCGTGATTTTGTGTCGTCACCTTCGCCTTCAGGTTCCAAAAATCTGAACATTGTTCCACCCACTTCCTAGCAATCCCTGCCTACTAAACTTGTCGCAGAATTGAAACCAGTTTCTGTCTTTTTTGCAAATATTAGAATCTTATTAAATAAACGGGATGAGTCCGTCTTTGATTGGCGACTGTTTCGCAGACATAGTGGTACTAACAGAAACCTGGTTGTCGAGTAAAATTCCCGATACTGAAATTTTACTCTGTAAACAGAACTACAAGTATAGTGGGTCACGTTCCAATTGAAAGCCACCGACTATATTTATCCTATTTATTTAGTACATGCTAGAGATCACCACAGGCGTCCAAGCAGGACAGGCACGTCATATTAAAGGTAATTCAAAAAAAAAACAATGCCATGTATTGACGGACAGATCACAGATACAAAATACAACTATTTATGCACTAGAATGGCGCTACTAGTCACAAAATACGAAATATACAGATATATGGGGGGAAAATGCACAAAGCATACAGAAAAAGGTACAGTAAAAGTGTTACAATGATGAATGCGATGAATGAAGCGAAAGGGTATACAATTCTGAATACATTAAAAATGTGTTCTTGACATTGAGAATAAAGTAGATGCACGAACAAGCAATAAATCCACAAGGAATATAAAAAGGTACTATAGGCGTGTTGGTTGAATTAAGTTACCTGAAGAAATCCCACTTAACTATTGTACACGTAAAGAAAGAAATCCTTTATGTCATCATCATCATCATCATTTGTTAACCCTTAAGGACCCTTAACAGGGCATTACATAAGGGGGGGGGGGGGACAGTATTGAAATGACAAATAATGGAGCGAATGCTATTTAACAAAGAGCCAACTACGTTACAAATACAGAGCGCACACACACAAATTTTTTTGTCATTTTGTTCACTTATAATGAAGCACAGTCATGAGCAGTGAAAAACACAAGGCAAGAAAAAAACGATCAAACACAAGGATGGGATGGAGCAAGTAATTAGGAATAAGCTAACAAATGAATAGATACTTTATAATAAGAGGGTGACACAAAACCGGACATTCAAATACAAGTCAAAGTGTGCAAAGCAAAATGGAAATCAATATCTTCTATTGGACAACGTCTGTAACATAAATGGTGCGAGAAAACAAAGAATGCGTAGTTCAAGTTATTTAACAAAGAGTGTAGTTAAGGACTGCCTGAATTTTTCTGCATTTCGCTCAAGAGCAACTGCTTCGGGAAGGCAATTCCAGTCTTCAATTGGGTCGGGAAGAAATTATTTGTTGAATGCAACAGTCGAACCATGAAGGCGTTGGACGCTGTTGGAGTTGAACAGGCGGCGAGAAGTTCGAGCGGGTGGCAGTAACAGTGTACCATGCAGGTCAGAAAAGTTGTGATATAGCTTATGGAACAGACTGAGTCGTGAGATTCTGCGTCTTACTGCTAAAGGGGGTAGTTCAAGAGATGATTTGATGTGGGTTACGCTGGCGTGTGTATTATAGTTTGATGAAACAAATCGGGCAGCACGATTTTGGACCGACTCGAGAGAGGAAATTAAATAATCTAGGTAGGGGCTTCCAATGGGAGAAGCATACTCGAGTTTGCTCCTAACGAAGGTTTCATAGGCTATTTTTCTGATTTCCGGGGGGGGGGGGGGGGGGGGGGGACAGACGTAGTGTTCTTTTTAAGTAGCCCAGTGACCTTGAGGTACCAGTTACAACACTCGAGATGTGCTCCGACCATGTCAGTTTAGTGTTAATGAGGACGCCTAGGTATCGGTACAAGCTAGCCTGTGATAGAGCTGTAGAATTAAGGGAGTACTGAAAGATCATATTAGTTTTTTTTGCGTGAAATAACCATGCATTTCCACTTCGAGGTATTAGGCTCCATCAACCAGCGCGACCACCATGTTTCAATGAGGTTCAGGTCGCGTTGTAATAATGATTGATCACTACTGCTTGAGATTCGACGATATACAACGCAATCATCCGCAAAGAGGCGAATAGATGACGTTATTCCAGATGGCAAGTCATTTATGAAGATAAGAAAGAGAAGCGGGCCAAGAACTGATCCCTGAGGGACGCCGGATACTACTTGTGCGGCTGTTGATAGCTGACCGCCAATGACTGTGAACTGAGATCGTACTGTTAGAAAGCTTTTGATCCATGACAAGGTAAGCGGGTCAACATTAAGACAACTGAGTTTGGCCATGAGACGACGATGAGCTACGCGGTCAAATGCCTTTGAAAAACCAATGTAAATGACATCGGTCTGAAAAGACGAATCCAAGTTCAAGTTCAGGTCTGTAGTGAATTCGAATAATTGTGTTTCACATGATAACCCGGGGCGGAAGCCGTGCTGCTTGCGGAAAAAGAAGGAATTATTATCGAGATGACTGGCGACGTGGAAATATATGATGTGTTCCATTAGTTTACATGCAACGCATGTCCGCGATATGGGCCGGTAGTTTGACGGGTATGAGCGGTTGCCTTTTTTGAAAACCGGGGTTACTTTCGAAGTCCACCAGTCGTGCGGAATTTCACCTTCTAAAAGGGACTGCGCAAAAACTATCTGCAAGATGCGACTCGACACGTCCTTGGTACTTTTAAGGAACTTTGCGGGAATATTCTCAGGTCCCGGGGCACTCGAAATTTTTAATTTGTTAATGAGGCACAAAATGCCTTCAACTGTGATGACGACCGGCGGCATTGCATCAAAATTTGCACCAGGCAGCGCCGGCAGATCATGAACAGGTTCGGAGGTAAAAACAGACGAGAAATAGGAATTCATGACATTAGCGCGCTGGTCAAGTGGAACATCAGAGCCATCTGGATAAACAAGCGCAATGTTATGGGACTGATTCTTTGGTTTTAAAATGCTCCAAAATTTTTTTGGGTTAACAGTAATGATATTTTTTAGATCCTCATGATGAAACTTGCGTTTAGAGTGCCTCAAAAGACCGGCATATTCGCGCAGGCAATCTGAGTATTTCTTCCATTTAGATGCTGAGGACGATTTCTGAGCGGCACGATACAACCTTTTTTTCTTGCGCGATAGTTTCTTTAGCGAGTTGGAATACCAGGGCTTGCCAGCATCGCCTCGAATGCGTATCAGAGGGACGTGTTTGTCAATTAGATTTTCAATTTGCTGTTTGAAGAGCAACCAGTTACAGTTAACTGATCGTGAAGAAGCAGATTGACAAAAAGATTCATAGAAAGATTCTAGTTCGAAGTTAATTGCGGAAAAGTTGGCCTTGTTGTAGCTCCTGATGTATTTTTTTATTGGCTGTTTTCTTTTAATGGGAAAAGATAGGTGGAATGTTATGGCTTTGTGATCACTTAGTTCCATGACAAGGGACACTGATGAAACTAAGTCAGGGTTTGAGACCAGAACAAGATCGAGTATGTTAGAGCCCCGAGTGGGCGAGTGGACTGTCTGAGTAAGGTTGAACAATAGGGTTAACTGAAGGAAGTCTTTGGATAATCGTGAGGATTCGGGTAAGTTCTTCCAGTCAATATCAGGGAAGTTGAAATCGCCACAAAGGATGTAATTGGCGTTGGGGAACCGGGAAGTCAAATTAACTAGAACCGAGTGCAGGTCATTAGTGAAGGTGTGATCACAGTCCGGAGGGCGATAACATGCTATAAGTATGTTCGTACATGTTTTGAGGGACAGTTTAACGCAGACAATCTCTAGGCTGCAGTTAATCGCAACGGAACACGAGGCGATATTAGATCGAACAAAGACCAATACACCACCGCCCCTGCGTGAAGTCCTATCGTATCTATAAGTAATGAATGAGGTGGCATCCTGCAATAGTTCATCACTCTCGATGTCTGGAGTTAGCCATGATTCGGTAAAGACGGCAAAGTCAGTGTCACTATCCTGAAGAAGAGCTTCCACAATTTCCTTTTTACGTAAATAACTACGGACGTTCGAAAGCACACCCTGCATAAGGTGATAAGTTGCTTCAAAGACAGGAGTGGGAAAGTCAAGGGCGAGAGGTGAGAACGGGTGGTGAGTGGAAGCACGCGTTGGTGGCTAGGATTTGAATTCGATAACAGAGTCAGTCTGAGCATCGTAAACAAAACGCTTATTGCCGATAATAAGTTTATCGAACCTAATCTTGAAAGGAAGCCTTCTTTCCTGCGCGTAAAGATAAAGTTTTTTCCTAGCCAGGCGTACACGTGCGGAATAATCCTCGCGTATCGAAAACGATGTGCCCTTTAACTTCCCGCCACAGGAGAGAATCTGGGATTT
Source organism: Dermacentor silvarum (assembly GCF_013339745.2). Classification (NCBI taxonomy): domain Eukaryota; kingdom Metazoa; phylum Arthropoda; class Arachnida; order Ixodida; family Ixodidae; genus Dermacentor; species Dermacentor silvarum. The sequence goes on along the minus strand of NC_051158.1, from coordinate 126,860,051 downwards.
GTCTTTAAACCGCATTAACTTTACGATAATAGGGCGGTTCTTGTTTTCTTGGAATCGACCTAGTCTATGGGCCCGTTCAATGTTATTAGTATCGAGTGATACGTCCAGTTTGTCGCGGCAGAATGTAATAATCTGGACCTCGGACTGCTCCCAAGACTCGCCAACCACGTCACGGAGACCAAAAAAGACCAAGTTGCAACGCCGAAGTCTATTCTCCGAGTCGTCGCATTTTTCAGTTAGCGCTTGCACGTCCGACGAGAGCTTCGAAATAACAGAATCAACCTCAGTGCCTTGGATAGGATGGCAAGCTTTATTTGCTTCAACGGTTTGCTCTAACTTGTCGACGCGGGCGGCAAGGCGTCCAACTAAGGAATCTGTATTTGACTGTGCAGCACGGATTAACGCGAGTTCACTCAGGACGGAGCTCTGGGCCATTTCGAGGCGAGAAATAGCGTTATAAATTGTTTCGAGAGTGGAAGCAGGATTAGCATCACCGGGATCAGGACCGGGGTTTACCTCAATGTCTCCAGACAACATAAGTAATAAGCACACAACATGAGCGTTAATAGCAATTGAACACAATAGCTCGCCAAGTACATTACGCCAACGGTCAAGCATGTCGGGGGGGCACGACACCGCAAACAAAAAGCGATCGCTAGAACAGCAGCAAGATGCGTGTGGCAGGTAACTAACCTGCACGAAAAAGGGCATTTGCGTGACCGAGTTCCTTGCGGTGAGGTGCCCCAAACTGGCATCCGGCGAGGGCGGTATTTGTAGATACGGGGTTGCTCCCGCGCTGATTGTTCCTTGTGGTCAGGCGAGAGAGGGGTTGATGACTGTCGTTGGCGGTAGCAGGAAAACTGCGCAGTGAACACTTTCGCCAACTTGAAGTTCTTGTGGCAGCTCGTAGATGCCGTCCTCGATGAAGACCCCGGCAGCGTCAGCGAAGGCTGAGGCCGCAGTGGCCCAAAGAAGGGCAGCCTGCACGAAAAAGGGCATTTGCGTGACCGAGTTCCTTGCGGTGAGGTGCCCCCCATATGTTTCTGTGTTTGCTAAATAAAGTGTTAGTGAGTAGGTCATCTGATGCCGCATGCACTTTCAAGATAAGAGGATTAACTATAACAGAGGGGTTGAGCACTAAATTTTGGTAAAGAAGTAGGTAAAAAAGAAACTCAACGCCGCACTTCTACCTTCGAGCCTCACATAACTCAGTGTTATTGGTATAACATTGCTAAATACATGGTTCCTTCGCGTCAGCGCTTACTTTGGGGGTTGTGGTGCCCCGTGCCGGTTAAGGCGCAGCTCGTGGATATTGGCGTGTTTGTCATTGCCGCATCTGCTTTCTTAGCGTTGATGTACGCTTTCAAAGCACTAAAACGCGTTCCATTCGGTGTCTCTCAACCACTTGTTGAGGGGCACCGAATGGGGCGCCGATAACCTGTCCTTATCGTAAATACAACAATCCTTCAATCCTGTTTCGCTACCGATCCCCTAAGTGATTGGTTGAAAACATTTAGTCCTGCAGCATTTCACAAAATCATCACCAGCCCTTGCCCTGTCAAGAAAATGGGGGTAAGCGAATCTTGTAGTGCGTGTATCTGACCTTCGTCAGGGTAACGTAAAGTTCATGACATGTCACGGTCTCTTTCTTTCTCTCTCTTTGCTTGTCTCTTTTTCTCTCGTCCTTTTTCTCTTTATTTCTTTCTTGTCCCTGGCATGTGCCATTGAGCTTGGACCCTATCTGCACTATCGCAAGGATCGGCCTACTTTTCGCGTGACACCACCACCACAACCACCGCCGAAAATTGTCAGCCGATAAAGCTTCGCTTAATACGAAGATGTCAAAGTCGAAACTGCAATCTACAAATTAACAGAATAGTTAACATACAAAAGCAGATGATAATCGTAACTCTTCGCGGAACTTGAGAAACTTGGAGGACCCTTAAGCTTCGCCTTTAAGAGTGGAACGTGATATCATTCAAATATCCGCTCCCCGACTGCTTCTCACGCTTCCGGCAACTGCAGCTTATGCAACCTTAATGTTGACTGGAAAACGCGGGTGGCGAACGCTATGCACGAAGGCGTGCTTTCTGGTAGAAACGCGGCGTCTTGCGTGGGCCGATTCCAGAGGATAGTCCACAGCCGCACCAACAAAATTACAACATTTTCAGGTTTCTGTTTTTGTTTCGCACTCGTATTATTTCAGTTTGATAACATTTAACATAAAAGGCATGCGCTGTCCGGGTTGTCTCAGGACGTTTGTTTTTGGGTAGTCGGTTTCCAAATTCCGAGGAATAGCTTTCGCAGGAAATAAAGACAAGGTACGAGCAACTTCAGTGATAGAATGGTGTGGCAATATAACCCGCATATACCGCATCTCATATAGCAAGGCATGGCACATACATATACCTAAATATTGTTACCAAGCGTTGCTCCAGACGAAGCTTAAGACAGTACGGAAGACGACGACCCTCTCTGATGGCGCGCGGATTGGTGTTCCGATCTTGTATGTTCTGTATGCCAGTAGACGCATTGTAAATATCCCTATAACTATATTTCAATCCTCTTTCCCCGTAATGTATTGGTGGATGTGCTGGGTACTCCAAGAGGCACAGCGGATTTACGCAGCGGGCGCTCCTTGGCTGCATTGACAATGCCAGCTCAAGGCCAAGAATGCTTCGGGCCCGCCGCAAATCACGCCCACCGTCATCCTGGAACAACCGCGCGACCCTGGCACTTTTTCCGGCACAGACATCTACGAAGTTGAAGACTGGTTTCAACTCTACGAACGGGTGAGCGCAAGCAATCACTGGGACCAGACCGTCATGCTCGCTAACCTGCTATTTTACCTTGCGGGAACGGCACGCGTCTGGTTCGAGACCCACGAAGAGGAACTCACCAGCTGGGACTTGCGCAAGCAAAAGTTCACTGATTTGTTTCGCAAGCCTGTTGGCCGCCGGCATGCCGCGCAGAAAGAACTTGCGTACCGAGCTCAGACTTGCATTGAGTCCTACGTGACAAATATTCAGGACATGCTTGCTCTGCGTCCCAAGGTTGACGAGAAGATGCCAGGAACGGAAACGGTCGCGCACATCCTCAAAGGAATCGGGGATGACGCGTTTACGCTCCTCGTTTTCAAGAACTCATCGACAGTGTAGGACATCATTTCTGAATGCCACCGATTCGAAGAAGCCAAAAGCCATCGTATTCCTCATAACTTTTCTCGCCTTTCTAATACGGCTTCAACCTCTACCTGCAAGGACCTCCGTTTCCCACCTGTGCCGCCTGCATCCGACAGTACTGTGCTCATCGTCCGCCAACAGATTGAAGCTGCATCTCCCGTTCCTACCCAGGTTCGCGGCCCAGACGACTACCACGCAACAATATCCCTCATCCAGACCGTTGTACGGCAAGAGTTGGCCATGTCGGACTCCATTCTCTGAGACAGCCCACAGACCCGACTACCGCTAAGTTCGTACGCTCGTCCTCGTTATCGGAACCCGGAGGAATGGCGCACTTCTGATGATAGGCCTATATGCTTCTGCTGTGGACGCGTTGGACATATTTCTCGCCATTGTCGTAGCTCTTGGAACACGCAGCCTTGGCAGAGCTATCGCAATGCCCGACGCCCGCCTGGCAGTCCCAGCCCGCCGCCACGCATTGAAGAAGGCACGGCTCCAACATCTCTGCCCGCACGACAAAAATTGGAGGACGCTTAAGCTTCGCCTTTAAGAGCGGAACGCGATAGCGTTATCGGACTCCGTTGAAGTCCCGTTATGGGGCCCCGTTGCAAGCTCGATTTCCCACTGCAACACAAAATGTGGGAAAGCCAGCTTACAAAAACTAAGCTTACACCAATCCCCTTAAAGTCAGCTACACTTTTAAACGGAAGTGCATTGCGAGGAAGACGTTTTTCCAAGGGCAATATAAGTCGTATTATATTAAAATGCGAAAGCCCAGCACCTTTTTTATTATTTTATTAATTGTTTGCTATTGCCCCGACGCGCGCGCGTGGCCGAAACGCATTAGGCAGGCGAAGTCCCAATTTGACCTGCAGAGGATGCGAGCTCCATCTGGATATCATTTTCGCAAGTAAATTACCTGAGCGCGCAGCTCTAGGTCTGGTATAAATGCTGGAAAAGGGGTTTGTGCTTGAGTTTCTTCGTAGCAGAGTTATGTCATACATTCAAATTACAATCCGACATGTCTGTAGGTTGCGGTTAAGTTGTACTTTACTGTTTTACTAACGGATTTCTCTGTGAGAAATTCAATTTTTGTTCACCAAAACGTCGCACCTTGTGGAGGGCGTGCGCAGTTGGGGTGGTTCGGAATTAATTTCTCCGCCACGGACGCCGACATTGCAAGCCGGCGCAGACGCCGGATTTCCTGCGACACGGGGCCCTTAACGCTGGCGCGTTAAGGTGAGCCTGCCATGACGACCCGACCCGAAATTCCTCTGTTTACACTGCCTGGCCATCCCAACCTTATCAACGGGGACGTGGACGGTATAGCTGTGACAGCACTGATTGATACAGTATCATACATATCGGTTATGAACTCGAACCTCCCTACGCGCTTAAAAAAAGTCCTCACTCCTGCCCCGCTCGATGTCGTCCGCGTAGCCGACGGTGGAACTCCAGCTGTCACTTAGATGTGTGACGCCCATGTCACTGTAGCCGGACACCATACGTCTGTTCTGTTTTACGTTTTGGAGCAGTGCCCACAGGAAATCATCTTAGGGCTTAATTTTCTGTCGGCACATTCGGGCGTTATTGATAGCTCTGCAGGTGTTGTCAAACTCGCCCTACCATGTGCCGTTGACCCTCCGGATCATACCCCGAGTCGACTATGCTCCACCGATTACGTTCGCCTACCTTACCAGCCGCGACCTACATTGCCGTTTCACCCGATCCACCTGTCGCCCACGGCGATTACGTCGTGTCGCCCGAAGCCACCATCCTCATGTCGCAGAACGGCGCATGCCCCACGTGGTAGTCCACATAAAAGAACCTCAGGATATAAAAGAACCTCAGGACATATCTCTTGCAACCTTGACCCCGGCTTCCGGCAACCACATTTCTGCCTTGACTGGTGATACTACGTCCTCTGCCTCTGCTGGTTTGGACCGTACAACCCGAGACTTACAACCTTTCTCGACAATGATCACTCCTGACCTTCCGGCTCACCATGCGGACGCACTTTATTGCCTTCTCGCCTCGTACCGGGATATTTTCGATCTCGATGACAGGCCACTGGGTCAAACGTCCGTTGTGAAACATCGGATACACACCGGCGACGCCATCCCGATCCACCGACGGCCCTATACCGCGTCTCCCCTACTGAGCGCCAAGTCACACGGAAGGAAGTCGACAAGATGCTTGCCCGAGATATCATTGAGCCTTCTTGTAGCCCTGGGGCTTCCCGGTTGCGCTCTTGAGAAATAATTATGACAACTGGCGCTTCTGTATCGACTATCACCATCTCAAAAAAGTAACAAAAAAGGGTGTGTATCCCTTGCCGCGGATAGATGACGCCCTCGATTGTTTACATGGTGAAAAATATTTTTCTTCGATTGACCTTCGCTACGGGTACTGGCAGATTGCAGTTGACGACATGGACCGTGAAAAGACCGCATTTATTACACATGGTGGCCTCTATCAGCTTAAAGTGATGCCGTTCGGGGTATGTAATGCCCCGGCTACACTTGAACGTATGATGGACGCTCTCCTTCACGGTTCTAAGTGGTCAATCTGCCTGTGCTACCTCGATGATGTTATTGTCTTTTCACCAACTTTTGCCACGCACCTTGAGCGTCTTTCGACAATTCTTTGTTTTCCGCAAGGCTGGGCGTCAGCTCAATTCATCAAAATGCCACTTCGGCCGCCGGCAACTTACTGTGGTCGGACACCTCGTCGATTCTTCCGGTGTCCGCCCCGATCCTGAGAATGTTCGCGCCGTCAAGAACTTCCCCCTGCCGACCTGTGCCAACGACGTTCGAAGCTTTGTGGGCCTCTGCTCATACTTCCGCCGGTTCGTACGCAATTCCGCTAACGTTGCTCGCGCTCTCACAGAAATTCTCAAGAAAGACGCGGTTTTTGTCTGCGGTCCGGAGCAAGCTACTGCGTTAGCTGAGGTTACCGTGCGGCTGACTTCACCACCAGTCCTAGCCCATTTTGACGTGACCACTCCAACGGAAGTTCGAACCGATGTCAGTGGTTATGGAATCAGCGCTGTTTTGGCTCAGCGCCAGCAAGGTTGCGACTGTGTTATTGCGTACGCTAGCCGTCTTCTGTCCCAAGCGGAGCGTAATTACTCCATTAATGAACGCGAGTGGCTTGCCCTCGAATGGGCAGTGGGTAAATTTCACCCCTACTTGTACGGCCAGCGGTTCACAATTATCACCGGCCATCATGCTTTATGCTGGCTTTCATCTCTGAAGGATCCTACTGAATGTCTCGGCCGCTGGGCGCTATACACGACTCCAAGAGTACTCATACACCGCTGCGCATGAGAGTGGCTGATTGCATGAAGATGCCGATTCCTCGTCGCGCCATCCAATAGACCAACCGAAGCTTCCCGACAACTGCGACTATACCTTCGTGCTGTCGCTTACTGCGTTTCAGAATATCGGAGATGAGCAACGCCATGACCACTAGTCGCGAGACGGCATTCTTTGGCTGACTTCTGAGACACCTTCGCGTTATATGCGTATGTTTGTGCTGCATGCAGGATGGCGTCTTTTACCGCTACAACATTCACCCTGACGGTCCTTCAACTGCTCTTGGTTATCCCTACACATATGCGTCAAACTGTCCTCACACAACTACATGATGTGCCTACGGTGGGTCACCTCAGAGTCAATAGAACGTATGACCGTGTTCGGAATCGTTCCTTCTGGCCCGGTATTTACCGTTCCGTCTGCCGTTACATGGCTTGCTGTGAAAAGCGTCAGCATCAAAAGAAACCAGCAGTACTTCGAGCTGACCGCCTTAAACCCATTGACGTGCCATCGGAGCCATTCTTTAGCGTTGGTCTTGACCTTCATGGCCCCTGCCCGCTATCTACGTGCGGAAATAAGTGGACAGCAGTCACTACCGACTACACGACCTGATACGCGATCACTCGGGCGCTTCCAACCAGCTGCGCAACAGACATCGCCTTCTTCCTCGAAGACGTTATACTTCAGCACGGCGCTCCCCGACAGCTCCTCACAGACCGGGGCCGCTATTTCATTTCGAATGTTGCCCAGGACCTCTTGCACTCCTGCGCTACAAAGCACAAGTTGACAATGCCGTACAATCCTCACACTAACGGCCTCACAGAACGTTTTAATAGAACTATCAAAGACATGCTTGCTATGTATGTTTCCATCGACCATCATGACTGGGACGCCGTGCTGCCCTTTCTAACATTTGCTTTTAATTCCTCCCGACATGACTCTGCTGGTTTTTCTCCGTTTTAGCTCTTGTACGGAACAAATCCCACGCTGCCATTTGACACCCTCGTTCCCGCCGTTTTTGACTCGTCGTCAGAATACGCAAGTGACGCTATCTTCAGAGCTGTAGAGGCACGCCATATTGCACGCCTGCTCCTTACCGCTTCGCAGGACAAGCAACGTTGTTCTATGATGCCCGCCACCGCGATGCCCACTTTAACCCTGGTGATAGGGCCCTTCTTTGGACACCGTCGCGACGAGTTGGCCATTGCGAAAAGTTGATTTCGTCCTACTCTGGCCCGTACCGGGTCTTGTGCCAAGTGGCCGGCACCACATATGAAATCACGCCCCTCGATTCCACAACGTCTCGACCTTCCACCGATGTCGTACACGTCACCCGCCTCAAGCGATACAACTCGGATGCTCTAGCCAGCACCGGGACAGTGCCTTCGCCTCTGGGGGTCAACTTACCAAGCGCTGCTCGAGACGAAGCTGATGACAGTACGGAAGACGACGACGCTCTCTGATGGCGCGCGGATTGGTGTTGCCATCTTGTATGTTTTGTATGCCAGTGGCCGCATTGTAAATATCCCTGTAAATATATTTAAACCTCTTTCCCCATAAAATATATACGGAAACTTTCGCTCACGGCCACTCCGCTGAGGCTGAGACCAACACGGTATTTATCCGCCGTGGTTGCTTAGTGGTTATGGGGTTGGGCTGCTAAGCACGAGGTCGCGGGATCAAATCCCGGCCACGGCGGCCGCACTTCGATGGGGGCGAAATGCGAAAACACCCGTTGGTCAGCTTGCCTGCGTTTGTGGCATGGCAGGAACGCTGTTGCTTGCCGACGCCGAACGCGTTGGCGACATTCGCGTGATTAGCGCTGGACGCGTCGGCGCCTACGAGTGACAGCGTTGCTGGCATGCCACAAACGCAGGCAAGCTAACCAAGTTTGGTACAGTGCCAAGAACACTGTTGCTTGCTGACACCGAACGCGTTGGAGGCTAGCCGCTCGATATCAATCGGCCGCCTTCGCTGTGTCTTGAGCTTTGGCGGCCTAGTGCAAGCTTTCGCTCTTAAAGACGATAGTCTTTCTTGGGGAACTTAAACGCTGAAAATTTGGTCTGTCTGTCTGTTTGTCTGTCTGTCACCCGATTCAGCCGCCCGGCCAAAGTTGGACCACTTGCTCACCGCCCACACTACTTAAACTGGTACGGCTGTTCATACTTGTGAACGTTATCGATCACAAAGTAAATATTTCGCATATATGAGGCGCAACATCACTAGGTAAGTATTAGGAGGTGTGTTCCTTTAATAGAAAATACATAGATACGTAACTGTAAAGACCCTAGTTTCTTAAGCTGCGCTGAAAATACCATGCTATGCGCGCCGACGAAGGACGTTCCCCGACTGCGCGCCGACGAGCGCCCTCTGCCATGGAGGAAGGAAACCCTCTGCACAAGCTCATGTTTCCCGATGTATTGCCAGATGGCGTCCATGTCTCACGCAGCGCCTCCTCAATTTTATCAATGCCAGTCAGATGCGGGCGATTCAACATAAAGGAAGCGCTGTCTGAGGCAGGGCAAAACATAAATGGCCGCTTGATGAAATAATGCGGTAAAATGAAATCTGTTCAAACAAACCTTCATGCCAGGACGGAAATGGTACGAGAACAGCATCACGGGTGGCCGCGGATCAGACCAGCACTCATGTAGTACGGCCGGCAGAAGACTATCGTCTTTCGACGACATTTGCAGCGAAGCACGCAGATACGCGGCAAATTTTTTTTTAGGGGCGAATCTCCTCATAGCGGCACCCGTTCCGTCCCCGTCGTCGTAGTAGTAGTGTGTAACCAGTCTGAGAAAAATGAGAAAAAAAATTCCGAAGTTGTGTCCATTGCGCGGAATCGAACCAGGGACCCCTCGCTTCCGAGCGCGCGGCGTTAGCCCACTACGCCACGAAGCGCACATGGACACACGCACCACGATGGCAATAAATACCCAACATTAACGAAAGGCCGCGTTTCTAGCGCGTTTCTAACGCGTTTGTGCTAGCGCGTTACGGCCCGTGTAAGAAGCTGGTGTAAGACGCTGTGGCCTCTCCGCCTTACCTTCAACGCGTTTCGAACGCGCTGCCCAAGGCGGTGGCAAGTCAAGTTCAAGTCGAGGAGCGTTTATGAATACGGGGGTTATACTCTCTCAGCAGTCATGTGATGGCGTCGGCAAACGTGGTGCACGTTCCGGCATGTGTAAATGGCTGCGTAAGACGCTGTGGCCGCTCCCCCTTACTAGAGAGTACTGCACGTTTCTAACGCGTTTGTGCTAGCGTCCCCTTAAGCGGGAGATCCGATGATTCCCTCCGGAGCTTCGCCCACTCATCATCATTCACCCCGTGGATATGCTGTGATTTTTTTCTCCTGGCTCAGCGCGCCGTGGGGAGAAGAGAGGCGGGGCTCGGGAAGGAAAGGAGCTGGCGAGGGGGAGACTGCGTGCGCATGCGCCGCGCCGCCCTCCTTGTTTCCATGGCTACGGCGTGGCAGTTTTTTATCATCATCATCATCATCAGCCTATATTTATGTCCACTGCAGGACGAAGGCCTCCCCCTGCGATCTCCAATTACCCCTGTCTTGCGCTAGCGTATTCCAACTTGCGCCTGCGAATTTCCTAACCTCATCATCCCACCTGACTTTCTGCCGTCCCCGACTGCGCTTCCCTTCTCTTGGTATCCATTGTGTAACCCTAATGGTCCACCGGTTATCCATCCTACGCATTACATGGCCTGACCAGCTCCATTTCTTCCGCTTAATGTCAACTAGAATGTCGTCTACCACCGTTTGCTCTCTGATCCACACCGCTGCCTTCCTGTCTCTTAACGTTACTCCTAAGATTTTTCGTTCCATCGCTCTTTGTGCGGTCCTTAACTTGTTTTTTTATACAAACCACGAATTACGGCTGGCCTAAATTGCTTCACTGTTAAAATAAATGTTAAGCAAGTGTTAGAAAGTGTCATATGACCATTATCAGCTATGCTCCCAAACGTCCCGAAATAACTGTACATTAGACAAAATTTACAGTTTGTGGATTGGGAAAATTATGTTCAATGTGCAGCGAAACTGTCACGTCACTGGCTAAATTAGAAGTGGACCAAATAATTACCGAATTCATGTATTCTACGCATTTATATGTGTAATACGAAGTTTGTGTTAGGTTTCCCCGCTGCCTTCGGTGAACTGAACAAGGTACCTTGTTTATATTCTTTCAAACTTGGGGTACGGTTGCGTATAACGTCTAGGCGAAGCTGCAAGTGTGTGGACTATTCAGGGCTTTCGCAGTAAAATACGTATGCCAACGATCCTAAGCGTTATGCGTGTTTTACGAACAACGGGGAGTTGTTCGTAACCCGGGACCCTGGAAGAACTGTGAAAATTTTGAACAATTGCTCGAATGTGGTACATAAGGTGCAGGTTTCGAATTAACCAGTCACATACTGGTGACGTTTAATGTATGCGATTTAATTACAGGGGGCGACAAAGCTTATTGCAACTGCGCAAAAATAAGTTTTGCGAGGAACTGAGTTATGGCCCTAAAGGTCGAAAAGCCTGCTGACATTTTTTTTTTTTTTTTACGTGAGAGTATCTAGTTATTTCCTTGAAGAAATGAACTGTACGTTGTCGGCTAAAAGAGGCGTAGTGGGATAACTTCCATCTGATTATCAATTCATATTCAAACAATATTACAGTAATCCCAACATAACTAAGAAAATCAGAGAGAACGTACCATTATAAGTCAAGGTTTTCGTAAAGCAAAGTTATATTTAATTCACACATTTTTTGAGTTGAGTAGTGATTTTTTCTTTTGGTATTTATTCGTCGTCTTGATGGTTCCCGCTCATCAAATAACGAACAATGCGCACATAAAATAAAATCTGGCATCCAGTTAGCACATATATATTTTGCCTCAATTACAAATAACATTTCTCAGAAGGAACCTTCAGATCTCCCCCTGCAAATATTTGTTTTCTTTTACAGTACTTATTCTCCAGAACCTCTTTGTTCTTTCTCTTTTGTTCTCCCACAATCCGCGGGCACGGACTTTCCTGACCAGTCCTCCTGGGACTCAGCGCTCAGAAGTACAGAGCTCATCGCTCAGCTCAAGGCTGTCCAGAGGGCCCGGGCCGTCGCCGAAGGACTATGTCTACCGGCCCCGACCTGGGTGGAGCCACCGGATAGATTGGCGGGGCCTCCGGCCCCGCTTTAATTCTTTCTCCTCAGGACCTAAATAAAGTTCGTACTCACTCACTTTCGATTCGTTGTTCATTACTACCCACGCAATATTTTTTCAATACCGAAACACATTGCCACGCAATATAAAATTAATTGGTCTATATTTAAATATTACAGGTTTTTAGGTGCCACCATTGTTGAACATGCAATAAGCAATATTATGACCACCATATTTTGCGATATCTCTAAAGAATGATAGGAGCAGAAGTTATTGTAATATTATATTCAATTCATCAAGCTGTGCCTTTGCGATGAGCGTCGAATATTTTATTTTCTAATCACGGAGCTGCTTTTGCGACTAGCTCCGGCGAATATAAAGCCCTAAAATTTCAACATACATTGGTTAAGAGTCGTTAACCGTATCAGCGTTAAATATGTCAGAGTTATTGGCCGCTAGATATGTTTCGACAAAGTTCAATTTGTGTGGGGCAATTATTCACGGGCTGAGATATTATTAAAGCTGTCAGTTGACCTTTCTAGCGCGATGAGATACTTACTTGCACACTGTATTGAATAATAATCACCTAAAGATAAAACTCGGTAATAATTCAGTGAGACTCAGCAGCAACATGGTGGACAAAATTTTTAGTTGTAGATAGCTTACAAGCCCCGTAGATATGGGAATGATTCCCTAATCTTGGTCATTCTCGATGTCCACCAAGGGACGAAAGAAAGCGTTTTCCCTTTGTAAGGTGTGTTTAAAAAAGGCAGGCGCGTTGTACGCGCTATGGGGATCAGTTTGGAGATACACTCATTGGAATTTATGAGGAAAGCTGCTCACGAAAGCTACTGTATAAAGCAAGCAATCAAATTGGGCATACTCTCACTGGCTGTCACGGCTGGTAATTAACAATCAAATTAACAAAAGAAATTAGCGAATAGTGACTTTATTTCTAAGTAATACAGATCGGCATCCAATTAATTTTTTCGAAGCTAAACTCAAAAGGACCCGCGATACCAAGGCATTTCAAATCAAATATTTTAATGTTTCGCAGCAGGGCTCGCCACTAATTTTGTTATCATCATCATCAACAACCTATATTTATGTCCACTGCAGGACGAAGGCCTCTCCCTGTGATCTCCAATTACCCCTGTCTTGCGCTAGCTGATTCCAGCTTGCGCAAATTTCCTAATTTCATCACCCTACCCAGTTTCCTGCCGTCCTCGACTGCGCTGCCGTTCTCTTGGTATCCATTCTGTAACTCAAATGGTCCACCGGTTATCCATCCTACGCATTACATGGCCAACCCAGCTCCATTTCCCCCGCTAATTGTCAACTGAATATCGGTTATTTCCGTTTGTTCTCTGATCCACGCCGCTCTCTTCCTGTCTCTTAACGTTAGGCCTAACATTTTCCCTTCCATAGCTCTTTGTACGGTCCTTAACTTGTTCTCGAGCTTCTTTGTTAACGTCCAAGTTTCTGCCCCATATGTTAGCACCGGTAGAATCTAATGATTGTACACTTTTCTTTTCAACGACAGTGGTAAGCTCCATGTCAGGATTTGGCAATGCCTGCCGTATGCACTCCCACCCAATTTTATTCTTCTGTAAATTTCTTTCTCATGATCAGGGTCCCCTGTGAGTAATTTACCTAGATAAACATACTCCTTTACAGACTCTAGAGGCTCACTGGCGATCCTGAACTCTTGTTCCCTTGCCAGGCTATTGAACATTATGTTTGTCTTCTGCATATTAATCCTGAAACCCATTCTTACACTTTCTTGGTTAAAGTCCTGAATCATTTGCTGTAATTCGTCCCCGTAATTGCTGAATAGGACAATGTCATCTGCAAACCGAAGGTTGCTGAGATATTCGCCGTTGATCCTCACTCCGAAGCCTTCCCAATCTAAGAGCTTGCTACATCTAAGCATGCAGTGAATTCTATTGGAGAGATTGCGCCTCCTTGGCTGACCCCTTTCTTGATAGGTATCTTTCTACTTCTCTTGTGGAGAACCAAGGTAGCTGTGCAATCGTTGTAGATATTTGCCAAGATATTCAAGTATGCCTCCTGTACTCCCTAATTTCGCAGTGCCTCTATGACTGCTGGTATCTCTACTGAATCAAATGCTTTTTCATAATATATGAAAGCCATATGAAGAGATTAATTCTACTCTGCAGATTCCTCTATTACCTGACTGATGACATGGATATTGCCACCTGTAGGTAGCGGGTCGAGGGCAAGAGTGGGTCGAGCCCAAGAGAACAAAGAAGACCGCGCGCTGCTTCCCTGCTCGAGCCAGCCCCGATGGTCGCGTCTTCCAAGAGCCAGCTGCTCTACTGGTTATTAAACCTTCAAGACTACTTCTCGGGGCTCGTGACAAACTAATGAAGGTGCTGGGTAAGCGTCCTTACGGATGTTGCAGACCCCTCCAAGGATCCGTGCTACCAATCCAGCGCCTGTCGACACTCCCGTGCATCAAGCCAGCCGCAGGATCAGGGAACTGTCCCCACAAGCCGTCGACGCAACAGTTCTCACAACATCAACCGGTACAACCAGCGCTTCCCTTCAAACCGCACCAACCGGTACGGGAAGGCCCGCGTCCAGTTTCCAAACGAAACTGTGCCCACATACGTCGAAGACATGACCCGCCTCTTCTGACGAGCGGATCCAAGAATGACGGCGGAGAAGAACTTACGTCATCTGATGCGCGGGATCAAGGAGCAACTCTTCGCTGGCCTCGTACGGAGCCCTCCGAAGACGGTCGTGGAGTTCTTGTCCGAGGCCGTGACCATAGAAAAGATGCTTCTATAGTCGGATACAACTTTAGAAGACAGCGGCATTTGCCCCTCAAAGGCGGATGCACACGAGCTGGCACCAATAGGCGCGCACTTCAGGTGACGTCATGCGCCGGACGGCCGGTGTCCCCGCCGACGGAGAACATGCCTAACATGGCCGCCCTCGCTTCGAACTGGGCCGAGTCGCGTCAGCTCTGTGCGCCTCCCTTCGTCAGAGTGAATTCGAATTGTTTGTGGTGGTCTGTCATGCCGGAAATATTATTGTGAGCTTATGATGCACAATTTGTGCCGCATGCGTTTCTTCTGAGCCGTGAGCCGGCGAAGAAAGATTGCAGCGAACATCGGTGACGCTGCGCTTCGTGTGGAAACAGGATCCCGCGGCGACATACCGGTGCAAACAAACATCGTACGTGTTTGTTCCGTGGTATTTTGTTTTGCTCCTAAGTGAAGTTACGACGAGGAGAGTTCGCCAAAGTCTGGTACCTACTGTGAGCGGCGGGTGTGTTTGTGTACTGTGCCCCTGCGTTTCTCGTCCGACGTGGTGAAGTGATGGAGCAAAACCATTATCAGGATAAATGAGAAAAGCGTGCGCGGATGAAACCAACCTGCGAGTTTCTCAACAGAAAAGATTTGTGAAAGCAACCTCCAACGCAAAGATTCGTTGCTGCCAGCTCAGCGTGAAAACGACCGATCGTTGGCAGCAGTGTGATAAGATACCCGAGCGTCTAGCAACGTCGTTCGAGTGTTGTGTAGCACCGTCGATTGATTGCTTTCCACCAATGCTAACAATCAGTGGCTAACACGCGCTGCTTGAGCGAATCTCATTGGATTGTTAACGGTCAGGCGTTTGGAAGCAGTGTTTGTTTCCTTAATGTCAGCCTGAATGCTAATATAAAATTATGACTGATACACTGGTGCCGTTGCAAGGGAGCTTGGCATGAATTCGCGTCGCTGTGTGGCTTAGAACTCTTCGCTCACTGCACGCGCCAGCTGTAGAAAGCCTGCTGTGACACAATGGCGCATAAGCTGTGCTGTCAGCGCTAGACTTGCTTTCCCACAACACAGCTTTGCGCTTTGTCGTGATATGTGGCTACTAAAAAATTCCTATGACAGTGAGGCAACAGAGCCAATGTGTGCATTAAAAAAAAAGTACGACCAAGTAGGCACAGCTGCTTGTGAACTGACTCCTAATAGTTCTACTCGCGTCTGCGTTAAATGTGTGTGCGTGTTTTCTTGTGTGTTTGTGTATATTTGTTATCTTGCCCTTTTTTGTATTTTAGATCTTAGTTTTCGCGTTTGTGTTCATGTGTGTGAATATGTGAGTTCTTCCGTGTGTGTATGTATTTATTCCTATTTTTATCCTTTTATTTTTGCATTTGATCTTGTAAGCATGCTGCAGCCGACTTTCTTTGCAATTCCATTTACTCGTCTCATTCAAAGCACCAAGTCCTGTGAATAGCAGGGCTGGCCTCTTCGATGTCATTAAAGTCATTCTCTCTTGTCTACCTTGCCTCCTTAGTCTGTCACCTTGCTTAGTTTTCTCCTACTATTCTGACCTTGCTTCTTGTGCTGTTGCCGCAACGTGATTAACCAACTTGCACCAAAGAAACTGTGACAACAGAAACATTGACAGATACAAAATGTTAAAAGCGATGGCTTGAACAGTTACTTCGTCTCTTATCCCTGTTAATGTGTTTATGCATCAGTGCATACGGTAGCTTGCCAGAAGTGCACATGAAAAGGTGCCATATTGTGAAATAGCACCTTGCTATGTTGTTGCATTGTCTTAATAAACAGATGGTTTTGCTGCCCGTCACATGTGGTCGTACACATATATAACATTGTGCAGTGGGGTATGTCTTGACGCTTTCATCATTACAAATGCAGTTTTCTAGTGAATGCAGTCCAGCAAAGCAGTGCTGTGAGAGCTTTTGCAACTTTCACCATTTATTACTTCCCCAATATCACTGTCTGAATCTGTCCGTCACTTTGCCTACGGCTTGTAATGAACAAAGTGACTCACTAAAACACGTTCAACTTTACTGAGCATTTTTCCGGTACGTAAATATGACAAAAAAATGCTAGCAAAGTTAATCACGTTAATAATTGTGCTTGCATTCGCATTACTTGCTCGAGTCAGATTAATAAATTGAAAATTGGCTATGACAACACTTCAATTTTCAGTGCAGACTGGTAAAGGAGTCAAAAAGCGTGCTCCGACTTCTGCTATTTCACTATGGGGCGCGTCAAACTCGACAGTGGCTGCCTGAATGAGCATTTTGGGGCTCACTAAGCTAATGATGTCTTATATTTTTTCTCTTAATTGCATTACTTGTGTGAGCCAGATAACAAAATAAACAATGCAACCACATGAATGTGCTTTGGCATTCGAGCTGCTGACAGTGGCTGTCAGTTTTGTGTTGTCTGCTGCTATTTCACCACCACTCGCTAAGACATGACTGATTTCCAGTGCAGACTGCTAACAGAACCATAAAGCGTGCTCTTACTGCTGCTATTTCACAATGGGGCGCGTCAAACTCGACGGTGGTTGCCTGAATGAGCATTTTGGGCCTCACTAAGCTAATGATGTCTTATATTTGTTCTCTTATTTGCATTACTTGTGTGAGCCAGATAAAGTAAACAATGCAACCACATGAATGTGCTTTGGCATTCAAGCTGCTGACAGTGGCTGTCAGTTTCGTGTTATCTGCTGCTATTTTACCACCACTCGCTATGACATGACTGATTTCCAGTGCAGACTGCTAACAGAACCATAAAGCGTGCTCTGACTGATGCTATTTCACTATGGGGTGCGTCAAACTCGACGGTGGCTGCCTGAATGAGAATTTTGGGCCTCACTAAGCTAATGATGTTTTATATTCCTTCTCTTATTCGCATTACTTGTGTGAACCAGATAACAAAATAAACAATGCAACCAAATGAATGTGCTTTGGCGTGCAAGCTGCTAACAGTGGCTGTCAGTTCCGTGTTGTCTACTGTTATTTCACCAGCACTGCTATGACATGACTGATTTCCAGTGCAGACTGCTGACAGAACCATAAAGCATGCTCTGACTTCTGCTATTTCACTATGGGGCGCGTCAAACTCGACGGTGGCTGCCCGAATGAGCTTTTGAGCCCGCCAACGATAATCAGGGTTAACAATAGTGTTTCAATTCAGATATGCCAGCATTTAAATGTGTTTCTATGCCACTTCTCAAATCGAGCACAATGTGTGCAGGACGTTGCTTATCAGAATTGAGCTTCTATTATAAGGAATATGCCATAAATGAAACTGATTATTTATTTGAGAGGTCACGGAATGGATGGTTCGTTGTTGCGAACCCACCAGCAAAATTTTGGTAGCCCTAATAAGGGCTGTTCTTTTGTTAATAAGAAGCCTTTATGCTTCGTCGAGTGGCTCAATGCCAGACAGCTCGCTGTCGGAGTCGCTTTCTTCAGTGTCATCTTCACCCAGCTGGATAATGATGGGTTGAATGGGCTCACTCCCAGACATGTCAAGTCTGAACTTTGCCTCCAAGTCCATCACATGCTGAATGCTCTTCCTCCAGTCTTCCGCCGTTACCTGCTTGATTTTCTCGCTCAAGATGACGTCGACCGTAGACAGCTTGAAGTCTCTGTTGTCCGCAGCGATGCCATATTTGACTTTGGCCCACACAAGCTCAATGGGATTAAATTCGCAGTGCTACGGCGGGAGCCGGAGTACAATGCAACCGGCCTTTACAGCTGTGTTGTCTACGATGTAGCTCAGAAAGCGTGACTTTACAGATGCCACTAGCTCAAGCAGCTGCTTCTTTATCATCCTTTCACCGTAGGTGATGTTCTTGCTTGTGAGCCACTCCTGTATCTTTTCCTTCTTCCCGGCCATCGTCGGCAATTTCTCTTCTCGCCGGCTATGGTAAGGTGCATTGTCTAAAACAATGACGCTACCAGCTGGCAACTTTTGCAAAACGTCCTTGAACCAGCCCTCAAAGCGATTGCCGTCCATTTCTTCGTGGTAGTCGCCTGTCTTTTGGCCTCTGAATACATCCAAGCAGCCGTCGACGAAACCATCCTCGCTGCCAATGTGCGTTACGATCAGGCGCTGACCTTTCCCAGAAGGTTGTTTTAGACCCGTCGTCAGGCCATTTGCTCGAGCGAACAGGCGTCTGCGCTTCTGCACCACGGTGTCTGTCCACACGATCGACCGAGTGTGTCCCGCCGTCACCCATGTCTCGTCCAGGTAGAAGATCTTTCGGCCTTCCGCCCGGTAGCGCTCCACGTCACGGAGGTAGCGATTCCGCCAATCGGTGATGTCATCCCGGTCGATAAGCAGCGAGTTGCGGCTTCTCTTTTCGTGCTTGAAGCCGATCTCGGCAAGCAGGCGACGCCAGTACACCGCCTTAGTGATGGGAGTTCCATACGCTCCGAGAACTCTGTAGTTATCTTCTCGACCGTCGGTATCTCGTTGCGGCGAAAGAAATCGTGCACACATGACCTCAGCGCGCACAACGTGAAGCTGTCAAACTTCGCGCTGCGTCTTCTCTTCTCCGCATTGCGTGGGCGCTTTCGCGAGGGCGTCGTCAGTTTGCCACCCGAAAAATGCGAAGCTTTAACTTCCTCCCTCACCCTGAACATAGTCCTTTCGCTGGCACTGAGCATGTCGGCGACAAACTTGCTCGTGTCCTCCACGCTGCGTTCAGGCTGCCTGTTACGCCAAAACGTGTAGCGGTTGAAGATCATGTTGCGTGAATCGCTGTTCAGGATGTGGCCGCTCTTGTTCTTGCCCAGGCTCCTTGGTGGTGTGGTCATCGAGGCGACACAAGGCTCGTTCGGCAACAAACGATTGCGTTCCGATGTCACCTCGCTGGGCTCCATGGCCGAAAACTGGCACGGAATGCCGCGCGCGATCATGCCCGAACTTACGAGATCGCAGGTTCGCAACCGCGAAAAAAAAGAAAAATATATTAATTAAAAATAAGCCCAACGCATTAAAAAATAAGGTTGTGCAAACACACAAAAAAGTATATATGAATTTTATGCTGTTAAGCCAGCGACTGCTTTATAATTACACGCCCGTAGCCGTCGATCTTGCTCCGTAACAGACGTCGCACAGCGTTGTAGAAGGCACGGAGTTATTTTTCTCCCGCGATCCGGCATGTGCGGTAGCATTTCCATCATGATAGTTTTACCAAACCACTCGTCGAGATGCACAAATCTTATTTATAGCGACAAATACGCGTTTTAGAAGCAGTCACAATTTTTTGAGCGGGACTATTTCTTTAGTCGCGGAGGAATTGGCTGCTGCGCTTCGGTCAACTGGGCGGGGCCTCCTCCTGTCTTCTAAAGTTGTACCCGACTATACAGCGCTCGAACCTGTATGAGTGGCAAGCGAACAGCATGTCTGCTGCTGACATTTTTACGGCCAAGGGAAGCAATGGTGACTGTCTGCGAGAACTCATCCGTTCTGTAGTGCGTGAAGAGTTGCAAAAGGTCGCCGTAACACCGCACCCTACGGTAAGCTCCATAGCAAGTATTATCAAGGAGGAGCTGCACTAGGCGCTCCGTGACACCTTGCCTCCTGCTAACGCTGCGGCAGTACCTACTGAATACCCCTGTGCGACCTACGCGGAAGCCCTGAAGCGCCCTGCTTCCTCTCCGCCGCTGTTCCTTCGTGCTCCTCCAACGGTGTCAGTTCAGTCGGCGCAGCCTATATCGTACTACGGCGCTTCGTATACACCGCCGCCCGTTGTTCATGCCGCTCCATTTGCCCACCGTTCGGAACAAGCCGTTCCCTACGTCAACGACAGAAGCCCGCCCCCTCGGAATTCAGATGTTTGGCGCACACCCGATCATCGGCCTCTCTGCTTCCACTGCGATGAAGCTGACCATTTGTACCGCCAGTGCCCAACCTGCGCCTTGGGATTCGCGGCTTTTCCGCATGCTCGCCGCAGCCCCGATACGGCCAGCGACCCCGGGACATTCAGGAATACCTGAATGTCCCGGCAAGCAGCGCTTGCCGCCGCCTGCCAGGCGGCAGTCGCGATCGCCGTCTCCGAGATGATTTTCACCTCCGCCCCAACGGTATTCTCCCGAGCGGTCGACCAGCCCCCGCCGGGAAAACTAACTGAGGCGATCTTTGGGGGCGAGGTCGCTGACGTTCGAAGCGCTGAAGACATCCGACGGACGCAATTACGGAAAGATACCGATCCGACATCACCTGCAGCTGAACGAGACCGGCTTTCGCTGCATATACCAGTGACTATTGACGGTTACGCCGTTAGTCCTTTAGTGGACACAGGCGCAGACTACACGATACTATGCGGGAAAATAGCAATTCAGCTGAAGAAAGTGATCACGCCCTGGCCTAACTCGCAGATTCGGACGGCTGGCGGCCACGTCGTTACTCCACTGGGCGCCTGCACGACTAGAGTTGAGATTCGAGGATCTACATTAATAGCGAGCTGCCTTGTCTTACGCGAATGCTCCCTTGACGTTATTACGTTATTAATACGGCGCGATTATCGATCTGCAAGAGCGTCGTATCACTTTCTCTGCCGAACGAGCAATCGACGTGCACGATGGCCAACGGCGCGACGACGTACTTCGTGTTTCTTCAGACAGTGTAACGCTTCCTCCACGAGCCAGTGTCCTCGTCGACGTCACATGCTGTGGCTTACGCGATGGCGAAGCGGTGGTCGAAAGTAACTTGGAACACCTACTGAAGCAAGGTGTTTGTGTGGCTCGAAGTGTTATACAGATTCGTGCTGGTCATTCGCAAATGCTTGTTACCAACTTTAGCTACGAGCACCGACACCTGTTCCGCGGCACTTCGTTAGCGTTTGCAGACGCAGTAGCAAACGTTAACAATGTTTCACGTCAGAAGTAGTGGAGACAGCAGACACGTCTCCGGGCCATCTCGACATCAATTCTGAAGTGTCCACCTATAGCCAGACAGCACTGCGCAAGCTCTTGCTTGAATTCAGGACCTGCTTCGCACATTCTTTCAAGGTACGCCATACTTCCATCACTAAACACAGAATCATCAGGTTCGAAGACACACGCCCGATACACCAGCAGCTTTACCGCGTGTCGGCAAAAGAACGCGAAGCCATATGTACGCAAGTCCGGGAGATGCTTGACGATGGCGTCATCGAACCTTCCAACAGCCCGTGGTCGTCTCCGGTCGGTCTTGTCAAAAAGAAAGACGGAACGCTACGCTTCTGTGTCGACTACCACAAGCTCAACAACGTCACTAAAAAGGACGTGTACCCGCCGCCGCGTATGGACGACTCGTTAGATAGACTGCGGCGTGGCCACTATTTTTCTTCTTTCAATTTAAAAAGCGGGTACTGGCAAATCGGGGTAGACGAACGCGACCGCGAGAAAACAGCCTTTGTGACTCCAGATGGTCTCTATGAATTTCAAGTGCTTCCTTTTGGTTTGTGTTCAGCCCCGGCTACTTTCCAGCAAAAGATGGACACTGTCCTTACTGGACTGAAGTGGCAGGCCTGTCTTGTGTACCTGGATGATGTGGTCATCTTCTCTGAAACGTTCGAGCAGCATCTTCACCGCCTACGGAGAGTGCTAGAAGCCACCCTATCGGCAGACCTCACACTTAAGCCCGAAAAGTGCCACTTTGGTTATGAAGAGCTCAAGTTCCTTGGGCATGTAGTAAGCGCCAAAGGTGTCCGACCCGATCCAGACAAGCTTGCCGCTGTGGCCGCGTTTCCAGCTCCTGCCGATAAGAAGGCCGTCCGGCGCTTCCTGGGTTTGTGCGCCTAGTATCGCCGGTTTATTAAAGGCTTCTCAAAGATAGCAGAACCCCTTACTCGCCTTACAAGTAACGATACGCCATTTGTGTGGCATAATGAGCAACAGGCGGCTTCTGCTGAATTGCGAGAGTGCCTGCAGTCAGCACCCGTTCTTGCACATTTTGACGATGACGCTGATACTGAGGTGCATACCGACACCAGTAGCGTTGGTCTTGGCACAGTGCTCGTCCAGCTCCAAGGTGGAGTGGAAAGAGTTATAGCATATGCCAGCCGCTCCCTGTCCCGTGGCGAGGCGAATTATTCGACTACGGAAAAAGAGTACCTCGCGGTCGTGTGGGCGATCATCAAGTTTCGCCCCTATTTCTATGGTCGTCCCTTCAAAGTAGTGACAGACCACCATGCCCTCTGTTGGTTGGCAAGCATGCGCGACCCCTCAGGACGACTGGCACGGTGGAGCTTGCGGCTACAGGAATTTGACATCACCTTCGTTTATAAGTCTGGCCGTAAGCATGAAGACGCTGACACGCTGTCCCGCGCACCCGTTGACCCTGCCAGTCCGGAAACAAAGGATCATGACGGCTTCCTGGGCGCCATTATTTCGTCGGACTTGAGCAGACGGCAGCGTGAAGACGCTGAGACTCGACCGATTATCGATCATATAGAAGGCCGCGACACAACCATACCACACCATCTGTCCCGCTCACTGACGTCCTTCTTTCTGCGAGGCAACGTGCTGTATAAGAAGAATGCTTGTTCGACCAGCCGTGCTTACCTACTCGTGGTTACAAGGGACATGCGCGACGACGTCCTCTTCGCTTGCCATGACGAACCGACATCTGGTCATTTAGGCTTTTCACGAACACTCGCTAGAGTAAGCGAAATGTACTATTAGCCCGGGCTTTCGGCAAGCGCCAAACAGTACGTTAAAGGCTGTCGTGAATGCCAGCGCCGCAAGACACCACACGTTAAACCGGCTGGCTTACTCCAGCCAATTGAAGCACGTCACACGCCTTTCGACCAAGTTGGCATGGACATTCTCGGACCGTTTCCTCTGTCTGCCGACGGCAACAAATGGGTGGTCGTCGCGACTGATTATTTAACACGCTATGCTGAAACGCACGCGATCCCACGAGCCACGGCCTCAGAGGTAGCGCAATTCTTCATGCGCCACATCGTCTTGCATCATGGTGCTCCCTCCACTGTAATAACAGACAGCGGGACAGCATTCACAGCGCAGATTATGGACGAAGTTTTTGAATTAAGCAACACCAGGCATCGCAAGACGACCGCGTACCATCCGCAGACCAACGGACTTACCGAGCGACTGAATAAGACGGTCACAGACATGATCGTAATGTACATACATGTACATCGACGTCCAACACAAAACATGGGATCGGATCTTGCCTTATGTGACCTTCGCGTATAACACCGCCGTGCAAGAGACGACGCACTTCACGCCCTTTCGCCTTGTCATGAGTAACACGCGAGCGGCGAAATAAAAGAAGAGAAAGCCGATTTGAACAGAGCGTTCCGAACGGCGCGAGCGCGCGAGGCGCGTGATCCGAGGTATGGTCGAGGCAGAAGCGAGGCTGAGCTGTCATTATCGACGTGGCTTTGAGCCGGGAAGGACGCATCGTCAGCTACGCTCTGGCGACGGGAGACTTGGAGGTTCGGCCGAGTCCGTGACGCGGGCAGTCCGAGGTGCAGCCGTCGACCTCGGAGACGTTCGAGCGAGGCTCCTTGGACCAGCTGCAGAACCACACGGCATGGCCGGGCACTCCAGAGAGGATCCCCCTTCTTCGGCAGACCAGCGCGTTCGATGATCCCCGGAACCCCACGTCGGCACATTGGGAAAGGAGCTAGACGGAAGCGGCGGCCGAGCACGTCTCTAGGCCTAACCCGTCGCGCCTCCCGGCCACGTCAGCAATAGCGACCGGGTCAAACAGGCTTTGAAGACGAGCGAGTGAACGGACCGACTTCTATGCAGCAACGATTATGCGACAGTCGGCAAGAACCACGACATGGAGAAAGATCCGACAAGATTCCGGCCGGGAAAATACGTGCAACGAGAACAACGAACTCGGTAAGAGCGTTCCATTCCAGTAGCGCCACAACAGCAGACCAGAGTTGCCACACTTTCGTAGAGAAAACGCCCAGAACTATCGTAGACCGAATTAAGGGCATGTGTATTGCTTTATTAGGTCGCACATTTGTTGGCACTTATTTATTCATGGTGTTTTAATGCCGTGTGTACTTGCGTTTTGGTGTAAGGTTTTTGGCTTTCGCGTGAGATTAAAAGTCTGCTTGCTGTGTTGCCATGCGTTTCCCAATCTCATATCTTTTACCACCCGCACGCCCCCGAGATCAGTGACAACACAAACTCAGAAAACATCACACGCCTTCTCTACGGTCGTGAAGTCCAGACGATGCTGTACGCTATACTGCCGTGTCAAGACGCTGACTTATTGACAACTGACGCCGAGGAATTTGCAGAGCGTGCTGAGGCAGCTCGGCAGCTCGCGCGGCTGCATATCGGCCCGCACCAGCAGGTAGACGCACGACGTTACAACATCCGCCACAGGGACGTGTCCTATAACCCCGTAGACCAAGTTTGGGTGTGGACCCCCTTCGCGGTCGTGGCCTCTGTGAAAAGCTGCTGAGTCGGTATTTCGGTCCGTATAAAGTGCTCCGCCGCGTCAGTGACGTAAACAACGAAGTTGTTCCGGACACAACATCGCAGATACGGAGTAGGACACAAAGACAACCGAGTTCAGACATAGTTCATGTTGTGTGCATAAAGCCGTACATTGCGCGTCTGTAATTTTTTTCTTATCGTTTTTTATATCTCATTCCCTTTGTTTCTACTTTTCATTTATCTTCGGGAGCTTGTTTCTTCGTTCATTGACTGTGTCGGCATGACGTTTATTTTTTTGTGTACTTTCGCTTTGCCTGCCTTCTTCTTCTTTGTCTTCTACGCCTATTTTTTTTTTTTTTTAGCATCGAGACGATGCTTTTGTTCGGAAGGGGGGATATTGCCACCTGTAGGTAGTAGGTCGAGGGCAAGAGTGGGTCGAGCCCAAGAGAACAAGGAAGACCGCGCGCTCCTTCCCTGCTCTAACCAGCCCCGACGGTCGCGTCTTCCAAGAGCCAGCTGCTCTACGGGTTATTAAACCTTCAAGACTACTTCTCGGGGCTCGTGACAATATGATTCATCGTAGAATATCCCTTCCTGAAGCCAGCCTGTTCTCTTGGTTGGCTGAAGACAAGTGTTGCCCTGATTCTATACGAAATTATCTTGGTGAATATTTTATACAATACTGAAAGCAAGCTAATGGGTCTATAATTCTTCAATTTTTAACGTCTCCCTTCTTATGGCTGAGTATAATGTTGGCGTTCTTCCAGCTTTCTGGTACACTTGAAGTCGTGAGGCATTGCGTATAAAGGGCCGCAAGCTTTTAAAGCATGACATTTCCTCCATCTTTGTTTAAATCAACTGTTACGGCATCTTCTCCGGCAGGTTTACCTCTGGTCATGTCTTTCAAGGCCCTTCTAACTCCATCACTAGTTATAGAATGAGCCTCTGTATCCTGTTCATCACTACTTCAAATGAAAGTAGCATGACTGCTCTGGGCCCTGTACAGGACAGAATAGAATTCTTCCGCTGTTTTACTATGTCCTCCGAATTGCTGATATTACCCTGCTTATCCTGCAGTGCATACATTTTGCCTTGTCCTATGCCAAGTTTTCTTCTCACTGATTTCATGCTGCGTCCATATTTTACTGCTTCCTCAATCTTCACGTTATAATTTCGGATATCCCTTACTTTCTTCTTATTGATCAGTTTCGACAGTTCAGCGAATTCTATCTGATCTCTCGAGTTGGACACTTTCATTTTTTGCCCTTTCTTTGTTAGGTCCTTTGTTACTTGGGATAGCTTACCTACTGGTTGCCTTGGTGCCTCACCTCCCACTTCAATTGCTGCTTCTGAGATCAGCCTAGTTACAGTTTCATGCATTACCTCTATGTTGTCTTCATCTTCCTGTTCTGAAGCTGCATATTTGTTTGCGAGCAGCAGCCTGATTTAATTGGTCTGCTTTTACCCTTACTGCGTCTAGGTTGGCCTGTTTCTTCTTGACTAATTTTATTCTTTCTCTCTTCAAATTGAGAGGAATCCTAGACTTCCCTAACCCATGGTCACTGCACTTTACCCTCCCTAACACTTCTACATCCTGAACTATGCTGGGATCGGCGGAGTGTATGAAATCTATTTCATTCTTTGTTTCTCCATTAGGGCTTTTCCAGGTCCACTTCCTGTTGCTGCGCTTCCTGAAGAAGGTATTCATTATTGGGAGCCTATTCCTTTCCGCGAATTCCTCCCTACTTTTGCATTGAAGTCACCCATGACTACAGTATACTGAGCTTGCACCTTTCTCATCACTAATTCAACATCTTCATAAAACTGTTCCATTTCTTCATCATCTTGACTGGAGGTTGGTGCGTAGGCTTGTATTACCTTCATTCTATACCTCCTACTGAGCTTTATTACGACTACTGCTACCCTCTCACTAATTCTGTATTACTCATCAATGTTGCCTGCTATGTCCTTATGGATTAGAGATCCTACCGCGAATTCTCTCTTATCCGGAAGACCTCTGCAGCAGAGGACGTGGCGGTTAGTCAGTACTGTATAAGCCTCACCAGTTCTTCTAACCTCACTAAGGCCAATAATATCCCAGGCAATACCTAGTAATTATTCCACTAGCCTTGCTAAACTAGCCTGACTCGATAGGGTGCGAGTGTTGAACGTTGCCAGGTTCAGTTAGCAGTGGCGGTCTGTCCGGACCCAGAGATTCTTAGCACCCTCTGCCGCTTCGCAGGTCTGAGCGCAGCCGCTGGGGACTGAGGGCCATGGGTAAATTGTAGGAGTCGTAAGGGAGGTAGTGGCCGAATACTGCACCAGGGAGGCCAATTCCTGTTTTGGTGAGGGAGTGACTTTGTTGAAGCTTAGTGGGCCTTCCTAATTTGTTTGCACCTATTCGAGTATAGCCCCACTAGCTCTCGGCGATATTTCTTTTTGCCAGTTCAGGCGCCACTCCATGCCTGAAAATATATAGTGGACTGGGAAAAAAATCGAAATGAACACTACACGTCTATGCATACAACACCAAAATCCAACTTAACTGCAGAATGACCCTAAATCATTGAGAATTGAAATGTCATATGTTCGCACGCTACATCCGTTATTAAAGCACGTAATAGTGCCACTGAAACCCTCGTTGACTTCACGGATGTATTATCACACTCGCTCTCATTTTGCGGTCAAAACTTTTGCGTGCGACTCAGGCAAAAGAAACAAAAAAAAAAGTTGCGCAAATTACGCGTTCAAGACTACAAGAAGATTTGCGCTTATTTATAACTACTTCCAGGCGCTAAATGAAGTTCAAATGCTGCCGTCTTCTAGATACACGGGTGAGACACGAACAGCTTTCGACATACTCTTACATAATACGTCAAAGAGAAAAGAAATCTGCAGAGTATATCATTACTAAAAGCGATCCGCGCAGCCCGTTCCTAAGGCGCGGTACTCTCTACGTGCGTCCGGGAAAACCATCCGGCTATTTCTAAAATCAGCTGAGCTGAAGTAGTCTGCAGAATAAGCAGTACCTAACCTGATACAGCGTTACTTTGAGAACTCTCGAAATCCGACAAGAAAATCTTAGTTTAACGGAAACTCACGCGACTTATCTACATACATCTGCAAAAAAAAACCACTGACGCTATCCTTTCTCGATCGTTCAGCTGTCACCTTTTCCTGAAAGCAAACATCAAATTAACTCGAAAATTTATCTGCCTCTACCATGATCAGAAGAGACCAACATTGCCCTCTGCCTAACAGAACATTCCTAAAACCCAAAGTTGCTCTGAAGTATCCTGAGAGAAATGAATATGAATGCAACTTACCAAACGTGCCTTGAAAGAAAAGCTATGCTGTCAAACAAAACACGACTTGTCATGAACTCGCGCAGAAGCGTCGCTCATAAACTGACGCAACTTGCCCGTGACCTTCCAAACTATATCCTCCTGTAATACTCTTTAAAAAATCGCGGCATAGCGAAAATTACCACGTCACTAAAGATTTGCAAAAAATACACCCATACACCAAGCCGACGAACGAACTACAGGCCTATGTCTCTCACTTCGGTTTGCTACAAGGCACGTGAACATTTTATCTATGCAGGCCTTACAAAACAACTTAAGGAAACACTTTTTCCGCTCCTAGTTAGCATGGTCTTCGCTCCCACCCACGTCTACGACTCAATTAGCGAAATGTTTTCATGATAATGAACTTGGCATCAACCAACATGTGCTGATTGATGCGGTTTTCCTTGACTTCATAAAGGCATTGGCCGTTGTGACTCACAATCTGCTGCTCTGCAGATTGTCCTGTCTTCACATTCCAAGCTCACGCCTTGGCTTGTTAAAATATTACCTGCACACGCACGACCAGCGGGTGTTGATAAACGGCTTCTCGTCATCGCCGGTGAGTGTTCCGTCTGGCGCACCACAAGGGACCGTGCTCAGACCAATATTGTTTCTTGCTTTTATCAATGATTTCCCCAATTGTATCCAATCCACCGCTAGGTTCAATGCCGAAGACTGTGCATTGTATTCTTAAGTCACATGAAGTAATGATGCAAGTGTTTTACACGTCGATAGCCACTAAATTGTTTGTTGGTGTCATAAATAAGTGATCAGCCTAAAGCTCTCAAATTTCTATGATGTTATATTCACGAACCAATAAAGTTGAAATGTGATTCCACCCCTAGTTGACGTCATGAAGACAATGCCTTCTTGAGTCTATCGGAAAAGGAATGGTAAGAATGAACCATGAGCAACAGGAGAACAAGGTGAGAGCAGGCTCTTGCTTCCACCTTGTTCTCGTGTTACTCATCGTCTTGAATTTCCATCCCCCACATTCCCCGTGTTTTCCAAGAATACACCACGTAATTTATTGTGAGGCCCGCAGCGCCTTAAACACTACCGTTTGCGTCTTCGACGGCTAGAGCGCCTCCAAACACTATAGCTGTCCTGAAGGAAGCATGTAAGAACGCTCCCCCTACGACCGGTACCACCGCACGGCGGTGCCATCACCAAGTGGTCGTAGACCACGGAGGTACCATCGGTACAGATACCACCAGTACCACTGGTCCCAGGTCTTTCGTCAGGACCCGCGCACATTTTTACACGGCGCGGTTTTCTGAGTCGGCTCACGAAAGACATTACACACACGCACACACACGATACGAAAACGGGGGCAAGTCTCCAGGATTTAAACTTTCAAGAAGATGCTACTTAGCTGATACTTACATCAGGGTGAAGCTGTATATATGGCAGATTAAGTTAAATCTATACACGAAAGTGTATGTGTATAGTATTTTACAAATATACAGTTTTGCAAGTGTTTAATAGTTGAATTTGCCTGTGCGTGATAGGACCCGTTCACATAACCTCTAATTGCTGCATTAGAAATGCTACAAAGCTAAATCCATGTTTCCATCGTGTCAACGCTCTTTCTGCTTGTGTCGCGGTGCAGCGTTCCTGAGTGGGCGCAGATAGGCGGGCTCATAATGGTGTTGTTTCACAGTGGTGCTATGCACTTTCCGATAAAGAAAAACGCATTTCATTCGGTGGTCCTCGAAGCGATATTAGGGCAATGTTTGCTTCCCGCGATTGGAGCGGTTATGCTATTACGCTCCGCTACGCTTGCACGTAGGTGATTCGTAAAAATGCATCCGTGTTGCAGCATTTGGCACTTACCAAGATGCTAAGATTAATCAATAACGATTACATTAGTTAAGTACAATTAGGATTAGTAAGGATTTAAAAAATTCATATTACAATAAATCGAATGACCACAACAAGCAATTAACATTAAATTGATTAAGGCTAGTCTGGATTATTTAGAGTAATTAAGCTTACTACTAATAATATTGATTGCATTACTTAAGCCCAATCAAGATTAATAAGGGTATTGAAAATTATTTTATAATTCATTACTTAACGATAATTTATAAATATTTACGCCTACACTAATTTCACCCAGTAAGAATAATTCGGGATGATTAGGTTTACGAATTAGGTAATCGCACCCGGCAATTGCAATACTTGCAGCACATTGCGTCATCCTTGAAACAGTTAGCTGAGGTGTGCGTAACGCGGCCACTCAGTCAATCGTTTGTTTCACGAGTCCAATATGAGCGAATAAAAATAATGCTTACGCATTATTGGACAAGTCCTGCTAGAGTTTAAGCAGTAATTTTTTTCGTAAAGAGCATCCTGCTGCGATATGCTGTCCCAAAAGTCCTTGTCACCGACGGAGCAACGGGTTTTACATCAGAGCTTGCTTACGCAAGCGATCCTGCAGTACAGTCAGACGAGCCAAAGGAGAACAACCGCCTACCATCCGCCGACGAATGGTCTTACAGAACGCCTAAAGAAGACCCTTGCCGACGTAATGACAATGTATGTCGACGTCAAGCACAAGACGTGTAATCCCGTCCTTTCGTATGTAACCTTCGCGTATAACATCGCAGTACAAGAAACAACGCAGATGACTCCGTTGAAGCTGGCTACGCACGAAACCCGGCCAGAACCTTGATGTCATGCAGCCTCACGTCACCGATGAAGGCAACTTCGACGTCCCCACGTATCTCCAGTGCGCAGAAGAAGCCCGGCAGCTTACCCACCAGCGTATCAAGAACCAGTGAAGGACGAACAGCCGACGCTATAACCTTCGACGACTCTATTTAGAATACTACCGAGAAACCGTGCTTGTAATAGGACCCCAATACGCCAACGTGGACAAAGTAAATAACTAATGCGACTTTATACCTGACTATGCAAGGAAATCGGACGCATTGGCGCACTGGAGTGTGAGGCCCTGTCGGACGGTTCTACGAAGTCGCAACGGGGCCGCGCCTAACCTGAAGTCCTTCACGTGGTTCGTCCTAAGCAATTGTACGCACGCTAACAAACTTCGGTACTTTATTGCGTTGTTGCTTCGTTATCTTTCTTGACTAGGTGCGCTTTCGTGTTTTGATTTTGCGTTCTGTTTGCAGCATCAGGATGGTACTTTTTTAGGAGGGGACATTCGCACGTGTATTAGTTTATCTATTTCCGGTGACCGCTTTTCGCCAGCTAACAAATCTTAAACGTAGTCGCTCGGCGCAAGACGTACCTGCATCTCTCTCAACATTCTCGACTGTTGTAGCTGATTCGACCTGTTGTCTGTGTTGTCGCGAAACGATTTGTAACCAGATTGCATGCGTGATGCGAGTAGTGTTGTAGAGTCAGTGCAAAATTTTAGAGAACTCGGGAGGAGGAGGAAATAAACTGTATTGAAGACAAGGGGAGGAGAAGGGGGGAGCCGAGGTCGGGCAGAGAGGGCTAGAGTCGCGTCCTGCTGTTCGCGACCTTCCACCAGCCCGCCAGCCCGGCTTTGGTTTGAGGGTTAGTAGACTTTAGTACGGAGTCCCACGCCTACTGTGAGGGAGCTTGCCGCAGCAGATTTCTTGGAAGAGGATTATTCCCGCCACCCCATAGAATATGATGCTGATCAGCTGGATCTGTGTCGCAATATTTACATTTTGAATTATAGTCGCCTTTGGATAGATAAGATATAATTTGGGGCGACATAACAGTACATGTTTGCGCCCTGCGGAGATCCGTGGCTTGCTTTCTACTATATAAGGGAAGAATCCGGTGGTAGATATATCCGCCGGTCCTCCCTGTACGCGGTGACAATTTCATTGTAGCTGTGACTGGGTGTCGTTCCACCTGGTAGCGGTCCCGGACGTGCCTCCACCGCCCGGTTAATTAATTCTAGGGCAGCACGGTGGGCCATTTCGTTCCCGCCATTCCCAGAGTGGGCCGGCATCCAGATAAGCGTAACCTTGCCAGCCGGTTCGCTCAGTACTTCGGAGGCTCGTGGGCCTACCGACCCTTGCATGTAACTTCTAATAGCTGACATGGAGGGCGATATTATGAAGCTGTATCGTAATGCTGCTATACCAAGCGCAATTGCGGCTTCCTAGGCTTCGTAAATGGACCCTGCGCTTATTTTGCGTGAGCTCACTGTCTGGCCTTCGTTGTTGACTGCTGCAATTGTGAACGTGTGAGCGCTCTTCTGTGCAGCGTCCACGTGTATAGCTGGCTTGCTGCTAAGGCGGCGGCGGAGTGCCTCGGCCCGAGCCTTCCTCCTGCCTACATTGTTTTCTCCCATGTTTTTGGGAAGGGTTGGGATGTTAATTTTATTCATAATGCTGTTGGGAATACGAATTCTATCCATTATGCCGGAAACGGGGCGGAGATTCATGGCTTCTAGAATTTTGTGTCCTTGAGCAGAACATGAGAGGCGCCACAGTTGAGCAGCCTGATGTGCTTCAATTATTTCTTCTCTAGTGTTATGCACTCCGAGTTCTAGGAGACGCAGGCTACTGGTGCCTTTAGGGATTCCCAATTACCTTTTTTAGACGGTCTGGATCATGGTATTGAGTATTTTCAAGTCAGATATTCAGAGGTATAGATATGGGCACGTGTAGGCCAGCCTTCGAATGAAGAAGGCTTGGACTATTCTGCATGCCTCATTTTCTTTCACTCCCTGATTCCGATTTGTCACCCTTGTGGGCATAATATTGAACTGTTGGACTGTAGTTCGTAGCTTGCTTAAGGTCACTGAATTCTGGGCCCTTTCTTGGATGTACAAACCGAGTACTCGAATGGCTCGTACGATTGGTACCTGCGCGCCGTCGATTAGAATTTTATACTTGTCTATGGCGTTAGGGAGCTTCCTGCACATGAAGAAGAGTTCCGAATTTGCCGGAGAGCACTCGAGCCCATTCTTACGGGCATGTCGTTGGACTTCATTGCAGCCTTCTGCAGCGCTTCCACCACCTCATCTGAAGATCCAATACGCGTCCATATGGTCACGTCATCCGCATAGATAGCGTGTCGTATCTGCGGGATTGCCGATACTTTTCTTGCAAGTGGATATATTGCAACGTTAAATAGAAAGGGAGAAAGGACAGCCCCCTCATGGGTACCGCAAGTCTCTAGGGAGATCTTGTCGCTGCAGGCAGTGCCACAATGAAGTGTTGCGGTTCGGTCGCGCAGGAAAGCCTTGATATAGGTGTGGGTTCTGTCGCCAACGCCTAGAGCTGAGAGACCATCGAGAATAGCTCGATGCGCCACATTATCAAAGGCTTTCTTAATGTCGAGTCCCAGAATTGTTCTGGTTACTCCAGGGATCCCTGGACCTAAAATATCTCTCTGCAGTTGCCATAAAATATCCTGGGCTGAGACGTTGGGGCGGAATCCGACCATGGTCGGGGGAAAGAGCTGCTTCGTCTCCATGAACTCGACAAGTCGGCTTAAGACCACATGCTCCATCGCTTTTCCCAGGCATGATGTGATTGAAATTGGGCGGATGTTTTCTAGTTTAAGAGGTTTGGCGGGCTTGGGTATAAAGATTACTTTTGCGTCTCTCCATTCAGGAGGAATGGAACCATCGTGCCAATAATCATTAAACAGTTTGGTGATGGCGTCAATAGAAACTGCATCCAAATTCCGGAGCATTTTATTGGTTACTCTATCGTTGCCTGCCGCCGATGTGGAGCGTAGGCTGGCAAGGGCCGCACGAACCTCTGCTGCAGTAAAATCTTGATCCAGATCGGCATTAGGAGCACCTTTATACGGTTCATAAGAGTCACTATCGACTTTGGTGTTTAGGTATGTGGAGCAGAGAAGGACCATCATTGGCTTTTCCCCACCTGGAAAGGAGTGTAAGATCTTAAGCATTTTCTCTTGAGAGGCGCCCTTCGATTGGTCTGGATCGAGTAGGTGTTTTAGCAATGTCCATGGGTTTTTGCTACCCAGCTGTCCATTAACCCTATCAAAGATTTGATACCACTGCGATGAACTAAGGAGTGTCGAGTAGTCCTCAATCTCTTGGTCGAGTCCCGCCAGACGAAGTTTAAGCTGACGGTTATGCTTGTTCTTCAACCATTCTGCTTGTAGCGTTTGCTGTTGTTCCCAGAGGTTAATTAACTTGGAGTCCGGTTTAGGGCCGCTTTCCTCGAAAGGAATATCCGTTGTATGTTTATCGGCATCCCCTATCAGTTTTCTGACCCATCGACCTAGGTCCGTGATGCTAGACGGGGCTTTTCTATTACGTTCGAATCTGAAGAGATCTCACTTTGTGTGTTTCGTGACGAATTTCCTCTTTTTGGGTACCCTTTGGCCGGGATGTCAATGGTGAGCATGTAGTGGTCACTGCCGAGGTTTAGCTCTGCATTAGACCATCTAGCACCTTCCGCATTTTTGACAAAGCAGAGATCTGGGGTGGTATTCCGGAGATGATATTGCCGATGCGAGTGGGTTGTTCCGAATCGGTGATGAGTGAGAACTCGTATCTCTTGGCGGCATTCATAATCGTGACGCCCTTTCTGGAGTTACGATCATATCCCCACGCCGTATGCGCAGCGTTTAGATCACCCAGGACGACTATTTGCGACTTTCCTGCCTCCCTACAAATCTTCCTCAGGAGGGTGACGAAGGGAAAAGATTTGTGTTTTGGTGGACTATATATATTCAGGATAAGCACAGGCAGTTGTTTCTTGCTCTTAGGGAGTAGCCGTACGCACGTATAGTGAAGACTCGGAATTTACAAATCCACCTGCTCAGCCGCTATGTTACGCTGAAGTGCAACGGCCATACGGGGTTTGTTTTGCTCTGATGATAGCTCATTATAGGTGGCATATCCTGTCATTTTAACCAGAGTCTCCGTCTCTTGGAGTGCGATCACGTCAATTTTGGGGTCAAAATTAGCGAGGGCGAACTGCAGGGCTGCTCTCTTGCGAGAGAAAGACCTACAGTTCCACTGTATGATTCTAATTGATTCCGCCATCGTTGCCGATGGCGGCAACGATGTAACCATGTCAGGCCGGGCGCGCGCCGCCGCCGCTGCCGGCAACTGCGGCTGCGCAGAGGACTTTCAACATGGCTCTGAGGCGGAACAAAAAAGAACAATATATAAAGAAATCAAAGCGCGCGCTATCATCGTCCAATCGGAGATACAGGAGAGAGCGAAGCGGCGTTGATCAAAGGATGGCGGTACTTTTCTTATATAGGGACTTTAGTCGCCGCTCCCGTGGTCTCTAAAACTTTGCACTCGACTGTACATTGCAGAACTTATGGGAGCACCAGCGATTACGCTTGTACCTTCTATGAGTCAAAAATAAGCAGCCGATCAGATTTTTAGGGGCGAAGCACCTTAGCGCCGAGCCTTGTCCCTCCCTCGTCGTCCGTAGCTCTGGTTTACATGGAATCCGTTACAGGCGCTGCGGTCGATCGTTCCCGACGCGCGCTCTGTTTCTCTCTTCAGCCATGGATGAAAACGGTCGCTTCTGATAACGGCGCGCCCGCTATGGATGAAAAGGCAAGAGTGGCGGCTCAACTGCAAGCGGAGTCGAGGGCTCGCGAAGCTCGCGCTTGAACCGAGCATCGGCGCCACCAACCTCAGGTAGAGAACGCTTCCGGCGTTTTGCCGCCGCTTCCCGCGCTGTCGCCGCCTCTGGGTCCGCTTGTCGGCGTCGCCGTGCTGCTGCACTGATCACAAGGCAGTCTTAATGAAGGGAAAACGAAGTCCGCACCTCAATACCATATACGACCAATAAAACAGCATTGTATATACTGTACACATGTGTTGTCACTCACTTGCATGTTCGACTGGGCAATGTACGGGGGATTCACGGTTACCCGAATCATCCCCCGGTGATTCGCCCATTCATCATCATTCACTTCGTCGATATGCGGTGTTTTTTTATGATCGACGCATGTGCTCGTCGTTATTGTTCTGCCATAGTGAAACGTGTTTTTTCTGGACACAAGCTAGCCCAATAAAGAGTTATCTTGCTTTATAATTTAATATTTGAGAAGCTAATTACTTAATAATAACGAACCACGTAATTAGGAAAAATAAAAAAAATGTCTGACTTGCCTTAGGCGACGGCAAACAACCTTACTTGAAGCGTACAGCTGGGCTAGTTGGAATATCGACATTTGACGCACCCTACCTGTCAGCGTCCAACCTGTGCATTCGTCTTTCCTGTTCTCTTACCTTTTCCTATTTCCTTAAAACGCTAGAAATGCATGAAAACAACTTACCGTGGTTCTGTCCAGCTACGTGGCACTCGCATAATTTTACATTCAGGCCCACATTACGTGTGCGACCCTGTGTATATATTGCCGCGTCTCTATCTGCGTCCAACCACATTGACAACGAAGACGACGAGCTCGAGAGTGCGAGCGACGTGCTAGAGAAGAAGCCTGAACTGAGCCCTTGTTCTAATTGTATCGAATAAATACGTATGTTCACTATTATCTCCAGTGAGCTGTGATACTGGTTGATGTCCTGGGTATCGCATCACCGCCCAATGATTTGGGACGACTTATGCGAGCAGCCCTGCATCCAGCCCTTGCAGACATCATCCACGCAGCGAGACACCTGCACATCGCTCAAGCCACGGCCTGCAAGGTATGTGCCCGGAATTCGGTCTCTTGCAAGGAACTTTGTCTGTGACCTCGCCGACTCATGAAATGGCGCCTGCAAGTCCAACACAGGTGAATGTTCAAAACACTCTAGTCCCTACCAGTTTCCACAGTGACACGTATGAAGACCCCGAAGACTGGCGGAACCACTACGAACGCATAGCTAAGCTCAAGCACTGGCGGCCGGAGCAGAATCTTTCCAACGTGTACTTCGCTCTTGAAGGCAGCACAAGCACGTGGTTTCAAAACCGCGAGGCACATTTGCCAACGTGGGAAGAGTTTTGCCGTCGGCTACTTGATACCTTCGAAAGCACTGATCGCCGACATAATGCACAATGCCTTCTCGAGTTGCGTATTCAGAACCCCAACGAAAGTGTTCCCATGTTTGCCGAGGATATGTCTCGTTTGTTTCGCTGCGCGGATCCCAACATGCCTGATTCGCAGAAGCTGAGCCACCTCATGCGCGGCGTCAAAGAACACTTGTTCGCTGGACTTGTGTCACACCCACATACAACCGTGGAAGAATTCATGAAAGGGATACGGACACAAAATCTAAAAATTTTACGAAAATGCTGAAAATGAATCCTCAGTGTGTGATTGGACCAAAAAGAAGTAGTCACTTAGCTCATTTTCGAGCCGATGACTTTATTTTTGGCGTTTTTGTGAGCGCACGCCTCGCAGCCCGACCCGCGGGATTTGGAAGGCGTGACGTCACGACGCCCTCGTCGCATAGCCAGCCGGCCGGCCGCGGTCATTGGAAGCGCGCCGACGCCGCCATCGCGAGCATGTATTCGAGTTCAGGTGCCTCTACCAGCGATGAGTACACGTCTGTAGACGAGGACCATTCCAACTTGGCAAGAAATATTGCCTCTTACGGTTACGAGTCTTCCCTGTCAATCGACGAAGAGCAGGCGGCCGTGGAAGTGCCGGTCAGGTTTGCACGAACAGTTGGGCGAAGATTTCGCTCTGCACCAGACACTTGTGCAAGAATTAGTTGTCATTTCCTCTATAAACTTGCTTTTTTAAGAGGGCACGCAGACGAGGCAGCTACGGGGTACTTCAGCACTGCGTGGATGACTATATAGTAGTTTATGCCGTCGGCGTGAGCAACTGCTGTGAGGTATCAGTACCTCCGAGACTCTCCCGTCCACTTCGCCAGCCGCCCTAAAGAAGGCAGCACATGTCAGGCGTTCTCCCGAGTTTTTTCTGCTTTTAGCCTGTGGAGAAGCAGAGCTATGTGTGTGTCTGCCCCGCTTCCATGTAGGACTGATCTCGTGAGTCGCGCTCGCGCTCGCTAGCCTTGAATGGTTTTAGTATGCTTTGCCAAGATTTTTAAAGACATTACTGCCTTCTTGCCCAGCCTCGGGCATCTCGCTCCAGCCTCGCCCTCACACTGCTCAAGAAGGCTGCAAGTGAACGAAAACAGTACCGACATCTGTCCGCCTCTTCTTTTCAAACGTGCCGCTGATCATTTCTATCGTGAGAAGACCGATGGCACAGCGTCAGGCTTTAGGCGTTGCCTTTTCAGTGGCATGCCGAGGCTTTTCAGCATAGCCGGGCTGGTCGCATAATCATCGTCGACGAAGTGGTCCGCGCAAATGAAGTCATTTTTTCGAGGTCTCCAGGCTGGGCGTGATGGCTGACAGGCAGGTATCCAAAGTTTACGCAACTTGTAGTCTTTGCGAAACGTTTGCGACGGCAGGTGCTTGACGGTTTTCTTGTCGGGCAAATTCAGCGACCAAAGCAACACTAAACTCCTCTGGTGTGGCAGTATGCTTCGCGATCTGCTCGCGCACAATGTATTTTACCAGTTCGCGCAGCGAGGTCTCGCCTGTCACTGCCAGTACTGCGGCTCCTGGAGGCGCACTGTTAGTGAGGCATTCGTATTGCCGGCAACAATGCTGGAGCGCCCGCTCAATTGCTGTGGCTTCCTTAAAGGGATACGGACATAAAAGTTGGCGGGTGGTTTTTTGCGTCGGAACAAAAGTTTAACTGTTGAAAATGACTAATACAACAAGCTTCTTTCAAAAAAAAGAACGAGAGACATCTTTTTTGCGATTATCTGTTGCATCTTGCCTCCAAGCGGCCGCCGGCAGAAGGTGGAATTTAACGTCATAACACCCACCCGCTTGCGCGTGCGCGGCCAAGGTCGGCCACAGCCGTCGCAGTGTTTCCGGGAGTGTCGGTCCTTTGCAGGGTTTGTTTAACCCCTTTCAGCGATCTTCGCACGTGGTCCGTCTGAAACATCCCCGTCGGCGCTCCACGCAGGTGGTGCGTCTTACATGCGCCTTCCCGAAATCGTCGCTTGGTACTGACGCGTTCGTCGCAGCGGAAGGAAATGTCTTGACATTGCTGGTATAACAGCATCGTCGGTCATGACACGCAGTCGCACACGTTTCCCAGCGACGAGAACGTGCGTAAACTTTGGATACCAGCCTGTCAGCCATCACGCCCAGCCTGGGGACCTCTAAAAAGTGACTTCATTTGCGCGGGCCACTTTGTCGACAATGATTGTGACCAGCCCGGCTGCACTGGAAAGCCTCGGCATGCCGCTCAATAGGCAACGCCTAAAGCCGGACGCTGTGCCATCGGTCTTCTCACGAAAACACAAGGCAGAAATGATCAGCGGCGCGTTTGAAAAGAGGAGGCGAAAAGATGTCGGTACTGTTTTCATTCACTTGCAGCCTTCTTGAACAGTGTGAGGGCGAGGCTGGGGTGAGATGCCCGAGGCTGGGCATGAAGGCAGTGATGTCTTTAAATATTGTTACGGGGAAAAGAAGTAAGAAGTGTATTTACAGTGTATTTACAAAACTGGCAGTGGCTGACAAGATCATAGTAAGCACGCGAATTCCCGAGCTTCGTCTTCTTCAAGTGCTCTCAAAACGTCTTCTTCATCGCTCTGTCACATTACCCCCGGCGGCTGAAGCACCGACCCGGTGCTGGTTAGGAGGCGGTCGAGTGATACGGCTTAAGACGCGCGACGTGGACTACGTCGGAACGAGGCTGAGCCATGGTGGGGTCAAGAGGGGCGATTTCGTAGGTGACGTCGGTTACTTGACGCAAGACGCAGTAAGGACCAGAGTAGCGTGAAAGCAACTTCCCCGAGAGGCCAATGCGTCGCGACGGACACCAAAGGAGAACCAGGGCGCCCGGTGTGTAGTGGGCGTCACGATGGCGGGTGTCATATAAGCGCCTCTGATTTTCCTGCGAGTCCACAAGTCGACGTCGGGCAATATGGCGTGCCTCTTGTGCCTGGATTATGTCGTCCCGGGCGTACTCTGATGTGAAATACAGGCTATCAGGCAGGAGGGTGTCGAAAGGTAGCGTAGGGTCACGGCCAAACAAGAGGAAGAATGGAGAGAAGCCTGCGGTATCGTGGCGAGAAGAATTGTAGGCAAAGGTAACGAATGGTAATGCAACGTCCCAGTCGCGATGGTCAGCGGAGGCATACATGGATAGCATCTCAGTGAGGGTCCGGTTGAGACGCTCGGTTAGACCATTCGTTTGTGGATGGTAAGCAGTAGCAAGTTTGTGTTTAGTCGCGCACGAGTGTAGAATGTCATTAACAACTTTAGAAAGAAAGTAGTGGCCTCGGTCGGTAAGGAGCTGTCGAGGGGCACCGTGGTGAAGGATGACGTTTTCTAGTAGGAAATCGGCGACATCGGTTGCACAGCTTGTCGGAAGAGCCCGTGTGAATGCGTATCGGGTGGCGTAATCTGTTGCTACAGCAATCCACTTATTTCCCGAAACAGACGTAGGAAAAGGGCCTAAAAGATCAATGCCTACACGAAAGAATGGGCCTGATGGCACGTCAAGGGGTTGAAGGCGGCCAGCAGGGAGTGTGGTCGGCTTTTTTCGTCGTTGACAAAAGTCACACGCAGCGACATAACGGCAGACGTCACGCTAAAGACCAGGCCAAAAAAGCGCCGACGAACGCGGTCGTAAGTCCGTGACACGCCAAGGTGACCGGCAGTCGGCACATCATGAAGCTGGGCGAGAACAGTCCGGCGCAGATGCGAAGGGACAACTAAGAGTCGGTCAGGGCCGTCAGGGCGCATGTTACAGCGGTACAAGATGCCATCGTGGAGTTCAAACATTCGAAGGGAAGGGTCGGGCGTCGTTGAAGTCAGCCGTTGAATAAGGTCTTTTAAGAAGTCGTCCCGGCGTTGTTCCGCTCCGATATCGTCAAAAGCACTCAAAGAGAGAACGGTGACAGGAATGCCGGTCATAGAAACGTCAGGTGGGTCGACAGGATGGCGCGACAAGCAGTCCGCATTTTGGTGTAACCGGCCTGTCTTGTATACAACTGAGTAGTTGTATTCTTGAAGGCGCAGAGCCCATCGGCCAAGGCGCCAAGAAGGATCTTTCAGAGATGAAAGCCAACACAGAGCATGGTGGTCAGTGATGACTGTGAATTGCCGGCCGTACAAATAGGGGCGGAATTTTCCCACTGCCCAAACGACAGCCAGACACTCGCGCTCAGTGATGGAATATTTGCGCTCAACAGGGGAAAGAAGGCGGCTGCCGTAAGCAATAACACGGTCTTGTCCTTGTTGTTTCTGGGCCAGGATAGCTCCAATACCATGGCCGCTGGCATCGGTACGGACTTCTGTTGGAGCTGATGCGTCAAAGTGAGCGAGAATGGGAGGGGAAGTAAGCAGCCGGATCAGCTCAGTGAAAGCACGAGCTTGCTCACGGCCCCAAACGAAGGCAGCGTCTTTCTTGAGGAGCTGAGTAAAAGGGTGTGCAACGTCCGCAAAATTGCGGACAAACCGACGAAAGTAGGAGCAGAAGCCCAAGAAGCTGCGAACGTCCTTGGCGCACGTTGGCACGGTCAAGTCTTTCACTGCCCGGATTTTATCTTGATCAGGACGGACACCAGAAGAATCGACGAGTTGTCCGAGCATAGAAATTTCACGACGACCGAAGTGGCATTTGGACGAATTGAGTTGTAGCCCCGCCCGACGAAAAACAGATAGGACCGTCGATAGGCGTTCGAGGTGCGTCGCAAAAGTCGGAGAAAAGCCGATCACATCGTCCAAGTAACAGAGGCAGATGGACCACTTGAAACCGTGTAGGTGGGCGTCCATCATTCGTTCAAATGTGGCTGGGGCATTACATAACCCGAAAGGCATCACTTTGAACTGATAGAGGCCGTCGGGAGTAATAAAAGCCGTTTTCTCACAGTCCATGTCATCGACGGCAATTTGCCAGTACCCGGAGCGAAGGTCTATGGACGAAAAATATTGTGCCCCATGGAGGCAATCCAGGGCATCGTCAATGCGTGGTAGCGCATAGACGTCCTTCTTGGTTACCTTGTTTAGGTGCCGATAATCTACGCAAAATCGCCAACTGTTGTCCTTTTTCTTAACTAGGACAACAGGGGCCGACGAGCCCGAAGCATCCTCGCCTTAAGCTGGCATGGTAGATGCAGCCAAGGAGCGCCCGCTGCGTAAATCCGTCTTGCGCTTGAGCCCTCAAACTCCACCAAAAATGTTACGGGGAAAAGAAGTAAGAAATGTATTTACAGTGTATTTACAAGACTGGCAGCGGCTGACAAGATCATAGTAAGCCCGCGAAGTCCCGAGCTTCGTCTTCTTCGACTGCTCTCAAAACGTCTTCTTCATCGCTCTGTCACAATATGTTGGCAAAGCATAGTAAAACAATACAAGGCTAGCGCGCGCGAGCGGGACTCACGAGATCAGTCCTACATGGTAGCTGGGCAGACATACACACAGCTCTGCTTCTCATAATAAAAGCGGGGAAACTAGGGAGAATGCCAGACAGGTGCTGCCATCTGTCGGGTGGCTGTCGAAGTGGACGTGAGAGTCTCGGAGGTACTAATACCTCACAGCAAATGCTCACGGCGGACGGCATAACCAGTCATCCACGCAGTGCTGAAGTGCCCCGAAGCTGCTACGCCTGCGTGCGCTCTTGAAAAAGCAAGTTTACAGAAGAAATAAATAATTCTTGCGCAAGTGTCTGGTGGAGAGCGAAATCTTCGCGCTACGGTTCACGAAAACCCGGGCCGCGATTTTGTAGCGATGACTTAAGACTTATTCTATACTAGTATTATCATCCACCGCTCACGGCCGGCTAATCCCGTTGATAACGTGAGCGGACCGTCGCTCTGACCACTGACAAAGCGCGATAAGCACGAAAAGGCATTGTTACCGGAAAGGCATCGCTACAAAATACCGGCCCTGACTGGCACTTCTACGGCCGCCAGCTCTTCTTCGTCGATTGACGCGGAAGGCTCGTAACCGTAAGCGGTAATATTTCTTGCCAAGTTGGAATGGTCCTCGTCTTCAGACGTGTACTCATCGCTGGTAGAGGCACCTGAACTCGAATCCATGCTCGCGATGGCGGCGTCGGCGCGCTTCGAATGACCGCGGCCGACAGGCTGGCTATCCGACGAGGGTGTCGTCACGCCACGCCTTTCAACTCCCGCGGGTCGGGCAGCGAGGCGCGCGCTCACAGAAACGCCAAACATAAAGCCATCGGCTCAATAATGAGTTGAGTGTCTACTTCTTGTCGGTGTAATCACACACTGAGGATTCATTTTCAGCATTTTCGTAAAAATTTCAGAATTTGGGTCCGTATCCCTTTAAGAAAGTAAATATGGCAATATACGGGCCCTTATATTTTAAATGCGAGGGCCAGACAACGACTGCTACAGGCAAATGTACTGCATGACTCAAGATAGGAAATACAGCTCTTGTCACCACTTTCATGATTTTAAATGAGATGATTTTAAATGCAGATCGGTCATACTTGGAATGGACTTCTTGTGGGAATACGGCGCCGTGGTTGACATACGGGACGGTGAGATAACCTTATCAACTAGTATAGACACGAGCCACGACGAAGAGTGCCAACGTACATCGTTACGTGTCGCCGACGAAG
The DNA here is from genome assembly GCF_013339745.2 of Dermacentor silvarum. Classification (NCBI taxonomy): domain Eukaryota; kingdom Metazoa; phylum Arthropoda; class Arachnida; order Ixodida; family Ixodidae; genus Dermacentor; species Dermacentor silvarum. The sequence goes on along the minus strand of NC_051158.1, from coordinate 126,816,305 downwards.
TCGTCTGCATACCGCCACTATCATGCAGTATTGTCTTCATCAGTTGCAGAGAACGGTGTAACGAGCACGGTCTAGCCCAACAATTAACGGCACTTCTGTTCAATCAAGGTGTTGCCATCGCTCGGGGTACCGTCAGCCTAATCGGTGGTCGTACAGAGGTACTACTAACAAATTTTACCAATGCACAGCGGGCCAGCACATCGATAAAGGCACTGCTGTGGCATACTTTTACGAAATTAACCACGTTCAACAGTGCTTTGCTGTAAAAGAGGAATCAACAATCGATACGATGCGACATGCACCCATCCTCGACGTTGACCCTTGTTTAGCGCCGCAACAGAAACAAAGTCTCAGGGGCAACTGATTGACCATATTAAGGACTGCTTCTCTACAACCTCCCGAGTGCGTCAAACACTGACGAAACACCGCATCATTACGGAGGGCAAAGTAACACCAATGCGACAGCATCCGTATCGCGTGGCTGAGAAAAAGCGTGAAGCAATACAGCTACAGGTCAAGAAAGTGTTAGAAGATGATCTCATCCAGCCATCGAAAAGCCCTTGGGCATCGCCCGTTGCACTCGTAAAGAAGGACAGTAGCCTGCGATTTTGTATCGATTATCGCAAGCTCAATCGGGTTACCGAAAACTATGTGTATCCCTTACCACGCATCGACGATTCCCTCGACAGGCTAAGACATGCACGTCACTTCTCATTGATGGACTTAGAAAGCGGATACTGGAAATAGATGTCCATGAGCGGGGTCGCGAAAAGTCTGCTTTTGTGACGCCTGAGGGGTCTAGAATTCAATGTTCTCCATTTTGGTTTGTTCTCCGCCCCAGCCACGTTCCAAAGACTAATGGAGACTGTTCTCTCAGACCTTAATTGGAAGACTTGCTTAGTGCAACTAGACGATGTGATTGTTTATTCTGCCACATTTTATGAACATCTGAGACGGCTACGGACTATTCTTCGAGCCATACGGTCGGCCGCGATTACTTTAAAATCAGAAAAGTGCCGCTTCTGCTATGAAGAACTACAATTCTTGGGCCACGTAAGTCACAAAGGTGTCAGACCTGATCCTCACAAAATCGCAGCGGTCGCAAAGTTTTCAAGGCCTATGAACAAGAAGGCAGTCAGACGCTTCCTGTGCCTCTGCATATATTATCGGTGATTTATTGCTGGTTTTGCACGCATCGCCTCACCGCTCACCTGCCTAACAAGAGAAGATGTCAAGTTTGCGTGGGGCTAGGAGCAGGAGGCGGCATTTAACGATTTGTAGCACTGTCTACAAGATCCGCCTGTTTTTGCCCACTTTGACGTGGATGCGCCGACCATGATCCACAACGTGGGCCTAGACGCCGTCCTTGTTCAGCGGCAAGATGACGCTGAGAGAGTCATTGCTTACGCGAGCAGAACGCTATGCACTGTCCATTAAAATATGTATGTTTTCATAACAGAATATATTCGTATGCCCCAAAACTTGTGGCAGAAATGACTGATATCAATGCTTCCGTGTTTTTTTTTGTCTAATTAATAAGTAAAGAAAACATCTCCATTGACCCTTTTCGCGGAGCAGTTTGTTTTAGAGAAACGAGATGGCGCTCACGGCGGCGCGCCATACCTCTCCTCAGCGACGGCGCACGAATACGAAACCATTACCGATTCTACCTTGCTACTGTGCGATCAGCTGTAGGAAATGCAACCGAGTTTTCGCTAACACACTGTGCTCCAATTATGCTAGATTGAATAATATGGATTGAAGACGCGTGCAGTAGTTGGCTGCAAAAATAGTGACTGTTATGTTAAGGAATAGAATTAATCTGTTTGGCGAAGTTCGCGGACCGCTGCTGCAACTGTCCGAACGTGTTGCTGGCACTTCGTGATGTACGGCTTTCCTCGAGGATACAGAAATTTGCTCATCCACCAGCCTTGTATCGCTAACCTTTAAAGAAAGGGCTTCATCCCCAGAACGTCGGCAACAGTGAGTACCACTCAGTTAAACAACGACAAAGGGAGTAGCGCCGCTTCCTGTCATAGTAAGTTTCGCGCACGTTATGTTTACACATCTGTCCAAATGGCAGGAAAACTTACGCCCACTCTATCGCCGACGTATCAAGAATAAGTGAATGGACGCACACTTGAATATATGCGCACTGTATACACACAATAAATGACGGACTACACCTATGGCGCACCAATGGTCGAAGCTGAATGTTTCGTGACGGTTCACTAGAGTAAGCAAGTTACTAGCTGTAATATATATTTTCTACAAGGTATTACAATGTACAAAATAGCTACGTTTCAAGCCTTGCGCGCAGCAAGAACAAATCTATCGGATTCGGAACTGAGCACACCCGCGAGCAATTAGGCAGAAAATAATCAGATAGTGGCCGCACCGAGGAACTTCACTGAGTCAGAAACTGACAAGCCACTGCTTCAACATATTTGCCGAATAAAGAACAAAGAGCAAAACACACTAATCCTGACTGAATTCATAATCGCAAAGCTTGGAATGCATATTTAGCCCCGCTTTTAGAAGAAGCACCATATAAACTGCCTGCGCCGTTTGGACATAGCTCAATCAGCTCCGAAAGAGCTTTTGCATGTTCTCTCAAGCTGTTCTCTCTCTTGCATGTTCTCTCTACCGTCTACGATATCTCCGAAAACAGAGGTTTTCTAAGCCGCGCCAGCGTCATACACTTCCATTGTAAACAAGGAGGCAACGGGGGCAGTTGAGGCAAGCAATGAACGCGTCACCACGTGATCAAATATGGCAGCGCCCACGGGATCGCCGCGAAAAGGGTCAATATCAGTTCGAAACCAGCCAAGCAGTACATGCAGCTTTTATGAAAAACGTAAAGGCCATGAAATGAATAAGTTGAGGACAAATATTTTGATGAATCTTTGTCATTCAAGAACCTTGTTTACATTTTTCTACATGTGCAACGGCCAGGAAGAAACCTCAATGACGCTATCCCTCGTTGCAATCGATTGCGCAGGAGCAGGTGTAATTCGTCGTGTATTGTAATTACACCGAGATAATACTCACAGCAGTGAGTACAAATAAAAAGTGGGAGTTCTGCAAAGTATATATTACAAATGCGAAGATAGAATGGAATATACAAATGCGAAGATACAACTCGCTAAAGGGCAAAAAAAGAGTCGCTGGAAACAAAGTTCACTGCTTGTATACACAAAACCTCGCAAAAAGATATTTAAAAATACGTATGAGTCTCCAATAAATCTACGTACTTAAGCAAACGTCAGTGTATATAATGCGTCAAATACGACTGTGATATGACGATTTATTAGACGTCTCACGCAATCGAGGCAGTCCACGAACGCTGATGGTGCGCACAGCGACAGACGCAAGAGCACTTCTTCCTCTTCTTCACTACAATGGCCCCCGGGAGAGAAGATGAGCCATCCTGGCGACCTACGGCGTAGGTAGGATCAGGGGGTCATAGTATGGCTTAAGTCGGCTGACATGAACCGTGTCACGTCCGCGATGTCTAATGTCGTGTGATGGCGTCACAGGCTCGACAACGTAGTTGACAGCCGAGGTACGGTCGATGACGCGGTAGGGACCATCATAGCGTGCAAGAAGTTTGGTTGAAAGGCCAGGGCTGTGAGGTGGGATCCACAACCAAACAAGGGAACCAGGCGGAAAATGTGGTGTAGGCACGTTACTGTCATGCCGCAGCTTTTGGCAACCTTGGGCGGCGGTCGTAAGGGTACGGGCGAGCTGCCTACAGTCCTCTGCGTATTTGGCGGCTTCAGACACTGGCGTGCATTCAGAAGCGTCGGGTCGGTATGGGAGCAGGGTGTCCATTGTACACGAGGGCTCGCGGCCATATAACAGAAAGAATGGCGAAAAGCCAGTGGTAGCTTGTGTGGCGGTATTATAGGCATACGTGACGAACGGCAAAACAGTGTCCCAGTTACTGTGGTCCGAGGCAACGTACATAGTCAACATGTCACCGAGTGTGCGGTTGAACCTCTCTGTCAAGCCGTTCGTTTGCGGGTGGTAGGCGGTAGACTTGCGGTGAACGATGCTGCATGCAGCGAGAAGGGCTTGTATTACTTCGGACAGGAACACACGCCCCCGGTCGCTGAGCAGTTCGCGTGGTGCTCCATGTCGAAGAACGAAGTTCCGCAAGATGAAGAAGGCAACGTCACGCGCAGAAGCCGCCGGAAGTGCGGCAGTCTCGGCGTAGCGCGTCAAGTGGTCGACGCCTACAATTATCCATCGGTTACCCGAGGAACTGTAGGGAAGTGGCCCGTATAGGTCTATGCCGACGCGATCAAATGGCCGGGCCGGGCAGGGGAGCGGCTGTAACTCGCCAGGAGGGCGCTGTTGAATTTTACGCCTTTGGCACGCCGTGCAAGCGCGTACGTACTGGCGCACAAAGTGATACATGCCGTGCCAGTAGAAACGCTGCCTCAGCCAAGTGTACGTTTTCAGAACGCTGGCGTGACCATTATAAGGAGCGTCATAGAAATAAGCGCATATGTCAGTACGCATGTGTCGTGGTATCACAAGCAGCCATTTGCGACCATCAGGCAAATAATTTCTGCGGTAAAGGACGTTGTCGTGGACAGCAAAGTGAGCGGCTTGGCGACGAAGTGTTCGAGAAGAGGGTGTGATGGAGGGATCGTGGAGGAAATTCAGCATAGTTGAAAGCAGGGGATCCTTACGCTGCTCGGCCGGCATATCAGCGACGTTGATCGTCGACATGGATGCGAAGGGCGTTGACACTGAAGCCACATCGGAAGGTAGCGGTGATCGGGAAAGCGCATCGGCGTCGGAGTGCTTTCGGCCCGATCGGTAGACAACGCGGATGTTATATTCTTGTAAGCGAAGTGCCCAGCGGCCGAGGCGACCTGACGGTAAGCGTCAAAATAAACATGTTGCTCAGTCACAGATAGTAAACTTTGAGCACAAAAAGACAGATGATCCTGGCAAAAACATAACTACGATCGCAGAAATCGTGATATGTACTTGGGCCATGCAGCGGTCACGACAGCGCCATGTGGGTAGAATAATAGAGGAATAATGCATAAATCAGTACTAAAATGTTTAATATAACTGCCTGCACAACGCCAACAATTATTCTGCACCCAAAATTAAAGGAGGGTATTCCTTCGTTTCAAAAAAGAAATAAAAGCAGGTAGCTGAAAAGGACAAACGAAGGCCACAGATGATGCGGTAAGTTGAACTACCCAATATCCGAGTGTTTTTGGCGAACGCCGCGTGGGCCGGGCTTTCAATGAGCAAGGTCGGTCAAAATTGGTTATTGGTATCCTCGTAATTTTTGTATTCGCGTGATAATTGTGATCATGATGCTAACTGCTAGAATAAACGGCGAAAATTTCTGCGGTTTTAAAAGTTAATTAAGAACTTATGGACCTGAAGGAACAGTGCTTTTTACTTGCATTGATTTTTGCTGTTTCGCTATCTAAAGGACAAACTTCTCTCGGCGGGAAAGTTGAGCGAAACAGTCACGTTGATGCCGACGTCTCTGTGGGTGTATAGAAGCGCCAGCCTAACCACCCGTTCCACAGACATTGTAGAGCGCAAGTAGTTTTTTAGTAAACTCTTGTTAAAAAAAATATTCTCTCTGCGCTGGCAGTGGTCACTGGAAGGGTGACTAGAAGCTGCAGCAGTATTTACACATTTACATAGAACTTGCTGTCGCAGTGAGAGGTGGGCATCTACTCCGGTGCTAAAACCTAAAACACTCCCTTGATGTCGTTGGCGTACTTGTTTAGGTACCTTGCAGAAACAGTAGGCTGTTCGATTCCAGCGATGTCCGTCGTTTCGTCAGGAAGTATGGAGAAGCAGCCTGCTTTTGAATCTAAGCTTTCTTTGATAATGTCACCACAAATTTCTATAATTTGGTTTTGTGCGTCTGGGCTTAAATACGAGGCAATACTGGGGCAACTTTCCAAATGGTTCTTCAGATATGTATCTCCACAATCAGCTCGCATGCGAAGAAGCACTCTGAAAATGCCTGTATTTTCAGCAGGGGCATTGCTTAAATCCATAGGGCCTCTGTCCCTGTGGCCCCGGAGAGCCAGACCTTGTCGCCCGCAAAAAAAAAAAAAAAATCCTCAATAATAGGCCGTTCACTTTCTTCTGTTTTCTCACATTTTACTTTGCCTGCCCTAGTCCAGCTGATCAATCACATTGGGCACACTTCCTGAAAATGTTCGGAGAAAATTATCAGCTGCTAGCTGACAGTCACGGTGATATTTAGTATTTTCGTGCGTGTGGGAGATTGCGAGCGCGCGCTTCCATTTATGGAACGGCTTGGACACGAGCGTTCCAGTGGGCGCATGTTGGCCCAAGTTTATAAGAACATTAACCCCATAAAGTTCTAGAATTGAAAATCTTTTAAAGCATGCCTTTGGAAATGTCAGCGCACCTTTCGCGTCAAAAGTTTATGAGAACTTTATACCCATAAAATTTCGTAATTGAAATCCATGCGCTCCGTTTATTCCGCGGCCGCTGCGAGATGCCGCAACGCGCCCGCTCGCTATCGAAAAGCCGTTGAAAGTTTGTGCTCGGATGGGGCTCCTTGCGTTACGTGACTCCAGGTGCAAGAGCGTTGTCACGAAATCCAGCCCGAGTTCGCAATGTTCGTGCCGAAATGTCTTTTCGAGCTTGAAAAGGACATTGTAGACAAAATCCAGAATGATTGCCGGCGTCGGTGGTAGTTTTGGTCGGCGGTGCATGACAGCACGAAAAAATTTCGGGGGGGGGGGGGGGGGGCTGAAGCCCATCAGCCCCCCTCCCCCCCCTTCCTGGCTACGCGCCTGAAAGGAGTGCTTGGCTGTAGCATAGGCAGTTACCATGCTACGCCCGTACACATACGGCCGCCCATTTCAAGTCATAAGTGACGACTATTCTCTCTGTTGGCTGACCAACACGGAATATCCATCTGCACGTTTGGCAAGCTCGAACCTACGGCTTCAAGAGTATGACATGACAGTGGTCTACATACGGGAAGGCAGCACTTAGATGCTGACTGCCTTTCCAGATCGCCGATCGAGTCGTCAGGCGAAGATGATGAAGAATACGCAGGCTTTTTAGGAGTTGTCGATGAGGCAACCATCTTTCAGCAACAGCAAGAGGACCAGGAGCTCGCTTCACTAAATGATTTCTTACAAGGTTGCACCACCAATATGCCTGGAGTGTTCTCAAGGGACCTGTCACCATTCTGTATACGCAACGGTATTCTTTTTTTGAAAAAACTTCTCTTCAACAGGGAAGAGACATCTACTAGTAGTCCCTAAAACTCTCCGCAACGAAATCTTGCAAGCCTGTCACGATGAAGCCACCTCCGTCCACATAGGCTACACAGGAACGTTAGCACGGATCAAAGAGAAGTACTACTGGCCACAGCTCGTAGCACAGGTAAAGCGCTACATTCGAACGTGCCTTGACTGCCAGCGACGAAAAGTGCCACCTGCAAAACCTGCCAGACTATTACATCCCGCTCCAGTGCCCGAAATTCTGTTTGCACAAATTGGGATGGACCTTTTGGGCCCATTCCCAATATCTGCTACCGGAATAAGGGGATAATAGTTGCGACAGATTACTTCACGCGATATGCGGAAACCAAGGCACTTCCGAGCAGCACAGCAGCCAAGGCCGCGCAATTCGTCACCGAAATTCTCCAGCGGTCATCGTAACCGACAGGGGAACCGCGTTCACGGCTGAACGTTCGCGAACTATGCGCGCGCTCAGTGACACGGCGCACAGAAGGACTACAGCCTATCACCCGCAAATCAATGGGCTTACGGAGCGACTCAACAAGACTCACAGACATGCTGTGCATGTACAGTCAACCACAAAAGTTTGCGGACCACGCGAGCGCGTGCCAGACTGCCTATCCGCGCCACCTAGCGGTACGCCACCTAGCGGCGACAGGGGCGCTCTCCCGGATATGAGCCCTCTTGGTACTCGCCTGCCTGTTAATTTTTTATTCCCGTGCATGACATTGTTAGTTCGTTGTGTTGACGCAGAGCGCTGTCTGCGATAACACCGCCACATATCTGGCTTGATAGCAGTATCGGAGCAATCACTGCAACCTTTGTCGACTGGTGTGCCAGTGGGTAGATAAGTGTCACGAAGCGCTGCGACGATTTTTTTACGCGACGTTTACTGGCGCACTTTGGTTGGCAGCATCTTGGTCCAATGAGTGTTGCTGCTTCTGCGTCTTGAGAGAAAGGGTAGGGAGGTGTTTCACTGTCATCAAAAATAAAGAAAAAGCGGATGCATAGAAAATTTCTTTCACACATAGGCGCATCTTCGCATCAGTCGCTGAAAACGTAGTAGACTTGCTTCAGGCCACGTGGTGATTGCCTATTTGGAAAGATGCCGCTGCGTGTTCCACTTGACGAAAGAAGGCACATTGTGCGTTTATTTATAGAGGGAATACCTCAGCGCGAAATCTGCCGCCGAACCAACAGGAGCCGGACTGCCGTGAATAGGATTATTCAAGCTTTCCGCGACGATGACAGATTCACAGATATGGAGCGCAGTGGGCGTCCAAGGGCCACGACTGAGGAAGAGGACCGCCTGATTACGGCCGCCATCGTGGCTGATCCTTTTCAAAGTGCAGAGGATATCCGAGAAGCACTCTCGCTCACGGTATCGTCTGAGACTGTAAGAAGAAGGCTGAGTGAGCTTGGCCTGCAGTCTTTCGTAGCAGCACAGAAGCCCTGCCTCTCAGACAGCCAGCTACAAGAACGACTCATGTTCGCTACAGCAATGAAAGATTGGACAACACAGAAATGGGGCGATGTCATCTTTAGCGACGAGTCAACTTTTTCCACGCGCTGGGAACAACGGAAGCGGGTTTGGCGTCCACTAAACTGCAGGTGTGTTTACAGTGTATTGGCAGTTAATTCACGAAGCTAATTCTGCATCACAACATGTTTCACGTAAAATGAGCTTTTGGACATTACGAGATTTTTCTGTAGTGGTATTATGTTGAAAACATTAACGATTGTTTCATAGTACTACTTACTCTGAAGCTAATTAAAAGCTGCCAGTGGGTCTTTCAGTACTATCTAATGATGCTTGCACGTTTTCTATTGCAACTCTATAACAGCATTATAAAGTTCATACGCAAGAGGAATCACAACATTTTTAGACGCGCCGCTGGAACCCAATTGTATGCTATTTCTTGCAGATATCTGCCTAATTACACACAGAGTGTTCTATCCAGTGGACGGTGTTCCGTGAGCGTATGGGGAGCAATCAGCAAAGATGGCCTTGGTCCCCTTGTGCGTCTGGAAGGGCCCTTCACTGCGTCACGGTACTGCGACGTCATCACTAGACACCTCGTTCCGTATGCGCTGGACGGTCCCTTCAGCGACGGCTGCTATTTTTTTCAACACGACCGCAGCCCGTTCCATAAAGCACGTATCGTCCAGTCATTGCTAGAAGAACATGCTGTTTGCCAGCTTGAGTGGCCTCCATGTGGCGCCGACTTGAATCCCATAGAAAATGTCTGGGGCATGTTGAAGAAACGGCTGTCCACACGAGCCAACCGCGGCCGCACGGCCGATACGCTGTGGCAAGCGATCGCACAAGAATGGGAAAGCCTGCGCGGTCGACCGGAGATTACTGAATCTTTGTACAAGTCGATGCCCACACGCATCAATAAGGAGCTAGAAAACGGCGGACATTTCACTTCCTACTAGATCATTGAGAGACCTATGTTTCATGACACTTCTGTAAATGTCTTGTGAATAAATTCATCCCCTTCAGACACGAATTATGATGCACTGTCTGCAAATGCGTCAAATGCGCATGGCATCATTTCAAGACGCTCACTATTACATTCCAAGAAAGAAGACGAAGCAATGTGCTGTTTTGTGCGAGTTTCAGTAAAAAAATTAATTAGCGTATAACTCATTATCTAATTATTCTGAAATCCGTCAGCTTCAATGCTTGCATAAAAATAATCAACTATTAGGCCCGAAACGCATGCACACTTGCTTTTTCGGTTGTATTCGTGTCGACCGGAGAAAAAAAATACTCTTGACGTTGGTCTTGGAACGCGGCACGTCGAACGATTGTCTAACATGGTAGTGTCTCCAGCAAAGTGATCATCTGCAGCAATACGCAGGACAATGAAGTTAACTGACCGCTAGTTGTCCCATCAGGAAGCGGACACGAATGTGCACACGGAGTTTTAGGTCATTTGAAGAAACACGTGGCGTGGGACGCGCCTCCGAAGTTCGAGTCCCCAAACGAGGACGCCGTGTCGCAAAGGGTTATAAAAAGAGTCATCGCACCCGATTATTTCTTGTTTTTCTAAATGTAACCATTATAGCAGCGCGGTGGTTCGGGCTTTGCGCAGCAAAACCTGGGCGCAGGCGATCAAATCCCGGCCGCTACTGTCACTTAGCGATGGGGTAGGAACGGAAAAATTCTGCCTACTGACTAAGCATCTGTGTCCCATGGCTGCCTCACCGCTCACTCACGCACTCACGAAAAAAAAACAGCGTGGCTACGCGAAAATAGAACTGATAACAGCCGAAGAATACGCTGTCTGATTACTTGTACTGATATTCTGCTCTCAAAATATAAGCAAGTAGCCCTGGCTAACAAAGAGCGCGTCACGTTGAAAGAGATAGGTAGAAAATATTTGCGCACAGTGCGAAAATATACAGGCCATAGATTTAACGAGGGATGCGTCTTCAACGTAGCGCTGCTGTCGATCGCTGGTGACGTAGCGGAAGTGTCGCGAAGAGGCTCTTGGCCACGCGCTCGCGTGGTCCGCAAACTTTTGTGGTTGACTGTACGTAGTTGTGGTGCACAAGAACTGGGACAAAGTATTACCCTACGTAACGTCTGCTTATAATACGGCTCGACAAAAAACAACGAAAATGACGCCATTCAGTCTCCTCCACGGTCAAGAAGCGACTACAATGCTGGATGCTATGCTGCCTCACGATTGCACTGATTCTGAGACTGACGCCGCAGATTTTACAGGCAGCGCCGAAGAAGCAAGATAGCTCGCGCGCGTTCGCATAACTAGCCAGCAAGACCGTGATACCTGACGTCACATCAACACCGTCGATGCGGCGTCTACCAGCCCGGCCAAAGATTCTAGGTTTGGACTCCAGTACGCCGCCGGGCCCTCTCGGAGAAACTTCTACGCCGATACTTCCGACCGTACAGGATTCTACAATGTCTTAGCGACGTCAACTATGAAGTGGTTCCTAAAAGCCCATCCTGCTCGAGCCGCCATCAGGACCTGCCTGAGACTGTGCACGCGGCGCACATGAAACCATGTGTTTCTTAATTACATGGACACTTTCTGGTTTGCTGGACGCCGGATGCTACCGGCCGAGCATCTTCACGACGCTCCTTCTGGAGGGGTGCAAATGCCGTGTCCCTATCTGCGTCCAACCACGCTGACGACGAAGACAATGACCTCGAGTGTGCTAGCGAAGTGCTAGAGAATACGAAGCCCTTGTTCTAATTGTCTTGATTAAATACATCTTGCCGCCCGATTCTTGGCCTGTCCCCCTTAGAGGGTGCGAGCCACGACAGAGGTTCATCATCATCATCATACGTCTCTCCGCTCGTGTCTCCAGTGAGCCACGACACTATATACATACCGGTTGCTCCAGCGAACACTGAAAATGTGTAAGGTTACCTGTGGCACATAGCACAAATCTAGTTCATGAGCTAGTCTACTCTAAGAGACAGACATTACTTGCACAAAAAATTGAAATGCATAATCAACTAATTAACAAAAATTCACTAATTAAGTTTATAACTAATTATCTTGTGGACCATATTGCAATTTACAAATTCCAGCCATGCAGTTCGCAAGCTCGATTCAATTGGAACGAATTCGCAGGATGGCACCTGGCTTGAGAAAATAATTCCCGAATTCCCGAAAGTAACAGGAATGCCAATGCAGTTCTCCGCAAAGTTCGGGAATTTATATCTCAAAACTGGTGTCATCCTGAGAATTCATTCCAGTGGATACGCCTTGCGAACTCCCCAGCTAGAATTTAGAATTTCTAAATTGCAATGTGGGCCATAAGGTAATTAGGTAAAACCTAAATAATAACTTTTTGTTATTTAGTTGATTATGCATTTCAATTTATTGTGCAACTGATGTCCGGCTCTTACAGTAGACCAGCTCGTGAACTAGAACTGTGCTATATGCCACAGGCAACCTTTAAAATTTTTTGAAAGTGTTTGCTGAAACACCCTGTATATCAGTGTTGCGGAATGGGCGCCCCCATTCCATTCCAATTCCATTCCAGGGAATTAGAGCTTGCCGCAATTCCATTCCTTTTAATTCCTCCGAATGAAAAAATACTAAGCCCATTCGCACTCCGGGAATGGCCAGGCAGTTCAATTCCATTCCTTTAATTCCTCAATGTAGGAAAGATATCTTGATAGTTTTATCGAGTTACCGTTGAACGCACCATAAAGCTGATGTCATCAGACGCGTTAAGAACTGCAAAAATGCGCAAAGCACGTTACCAAGGTCGAGGGAAAGTACCTTGGTGACATCCCTGGTGCAGCACAACCACCCTACTAATTCCCATAGGGGTAGTTCTCCCACTACGTATAGTATTTTCGTGATCAGCATTTTTTATCGGCTTGTGACGCTTCAAGATTGTTTAAGCTTAAATGTGTTCATGCTAAAATGACGACATGTCGTATTTTTATGCTGAGAAAAGTAGTGTTCATGGAGACCTTATATTATGGCGTCGTCAAGAGCAGCCTTTCGATGAACAGGCACAGAGCTGCACCCAGCGATGAAGGCCGACGCTACCTTCAGCTGGCTTGGCAGCCCTTTCTCTTGTTGCATGTACTCACGTTCGTGCTTTCTTTCTAGGTTCGGAATCAAATTAGATGAAATTCCGACTACAGCATGTATAGTTTCGGAGCAAAGCCTGCAGCGTGCAGCTTGTTTGTTTTCTTCACGGGTGATTTTAAAAGATTGTTTCCAATCTGCCATGTTGGCGGACTTACTGCGTGCGTGAGCCGCTGGGCGCAGGAGCCCGTGTGGCAGTGCATTATGGAAGCGTTTTTAGAGGCGAAGCTCCTTAGGGTGTGGGTCGTTCCCCCCTCTGTAGTAGTAGTACTAGTAGTAGTGGTATGTAGCCACCTGTAGTTTTATGAAGTGTTCACTAGATGCCGTTCCGGTTCCGCGTCCACTTCCGGTTCCACTTCCGGTTCCGGTTCCACTTTGCACGCGTTCTTTGCGAACGCGGGCAAAACGCCGACGGCGTCAACAACAGTTCTGCGCGTTGCTGGTGCTGCTGCATGTCCAAGTTTATGCAGCTGATAAAACTACCTTGAGTCGACCCCATGGCTGCTTCGCATACTACTCAGGGTTCCCATACGGGAAGATGGTGTAATTTTCTCTCTCGTTCCCGACGCGCGCTCTCTTTATCTCTCGTCCGTAGCTGTGGTTTACCCGAATGATCCCCCGGTGCTTCGCCCACTCATCATCATTAACTTCGTGGATATGCTGTGATTTTTTTATTTGCAATAGAAGGCTGGAAAGGAGGATGGGAGCGGTATGCCACCGCCGTAGTTCCGCATGACGGCTACCAACGGCATAGAGCCGCGGTTACCGAAGAATCGAGACAAACTTCGGCGCAACTCAGTCTATAAGAACAGAATTGTGGTAGGCGCGTTACTTCTAAATGTACCGTACTTGTAACCAGCCAAGCCATTTCACTAGAAATACTGCTTTATTGTTAAAATCAAGGCTCCGACTTACTAATGTTTGAACGTGGGCTGGTTCGTTCTCCGGCACATTTTGAGAAAAATAACAGCGCGTAGACGAAAAAACGCTATATTTTCGGGGGAAAACGTAATTCCATTCCCATTCTATTCCGGGTCATAATGCGCTTGATTCCATTCCCATTCCATTCCTCCAAGCGTTGTGGCCATTCCGTTCTCATTCCATTCCGGGGCCGCGAAAATGTGGAATGATTCCGGATTCATTCCATTTCCGGAGTGCTAACTCCGCAACATTGCTTTATATATCACTACTGGCTCTGGCACGGCCGCTGGATAAAAAAAAACACCGCATATCCACGGGGTGAATGATGATGAGTGGGCGAAGCTCCGGAGGGAATCATCGGTAAACCGAGAATCCTCCGTGTAATTCGCCCAGTCTCGCCGCACTACATCGAACGATTGACTTCCACCAATGACACGCGCCATATGTGACGTCATTCCTATTTTATAACAGCGCCCTTCATTATAATTGCACCATCCCCCGCTTAAGGAGACGCTAGCACAAACGCGTTAGAAACGTGCAGTACTCTCTAGTAAGGGGGAGAGGCCACAGCGTCTTACGCAGCCGTTTACACATGCCGGAACGTGCACCGCGTTTGCCGACGCCATCACATGACTGCTGAAAGAGTACAACCCCCGTATTCATAAACGCTCCTCGACTTGACTTGCCACCGCCTTCAACGCGTTTCGAACGCGCTGCCCAAGGCGGTGGCAAGTCAAGTTCAAGTCGAGGAGCGTTTATGAATACGGGGGTAAGGCGGAGAGTCCACAGCGTCTTACACCAGCTTCTTACACGGGCCGTAACGCGCTAGCACAAACGCGTTAGAAACGCGGTCTTTCGTTAATGTTGGGTATTTATTATTGCGATAGCAATTATATGGACACTCAAAAGCAGATTTGTGCCGTCGGCGTCGCCGTCGCCGTCGCCGTCGCCGTGAGGTTCCGTATGACGTCAATGGGGATGAAATCGTCGCCGCGCGCCCAACGCTGTATGTGCCAGTGAAACGGCGCGAGGGACGCGCGCTTTCACGGGGAGTGAACGCACGGCGGAGAACAAACGTGCGTTGGCGCTGAGCCGTGCTCCCTCAAGGGCTGCAGAAGATAGCGCCAACCTTTCCCTTTCCCTCAAGAACCACTTATCATCAAACGTGCGTTCTGCGCCGTGCTCCCTTAAGGGCTGCAGAAGTAGGCGTCTCTTTCCTCCTTTACAATCACCATATATGTAGAGCAAACACGCCTTCTTCCGACGCGCTAGAGGCCGTGGGGGAGGGGGAGGGAAGGGAGGCGACGTTTAGCTGCGGCACCAAGTGCCTATTTATATCAGAGGCTCCGGCAACAGTCACCAACGCCGCAGGCATTTTGAGTGAACGCGGGCAAAACGCCGACGGCGTCGACAACAGTTCTGCGTGTTGCCGGTGCTGCTGCATGTCCAAGTTTATACAGCTGATAAAGCTAATATCATTACTCCGTATAGCTCTCTACAAATTTGCTATCGCAATTGATGCTTCGCCTTTCAGGTGAAACTGCGACAACTTTTTGTCATCGTGGTGCGTGTGTCCATGTGCGCTTCGTGGCGTAGTGTATTCTGCTTCTGGTCACTGACGCGTGCGGACGCAGGATGGCTGGCTCCTCACGAGCTGCGACAACGGCCGACGCTGGCCGCGGATCTTCGTTCTCTGACGTGCCCAAGGACTACAGGATCATTCTGCCACCCATGCCCACCGGAGAAGGACTGAAGACTATGGTTGTTCTACATTGCGACGTAGCTGGACGCCTGTACAAAACAGAGGACTTTAGTCAGCCTATGAGGAACGCTGGCATTATTGAGCAGGTTGGTGGAATAGGGGCTTACCAGATGTCTCACGTCTGGTTAGTGAATTTTCGCACGGAAGAAGCGAAAAAGAAGTTGCTGGAAACCAAGCCCTTCCTTGTCAAAGGTAGGACCTGCGTCGCAATCGACCCACAGAGGCAAAAATTGCGGCTGAAAGTGCATTGGTGCGCTTTCAACGTGAGCAACGACGCAGTGAGACGGGCTTTCGTAGAGTACGGGGAGGTGAAGGAGGTCACTGGCGACAAGTGGAAGACAGGCGGCTTCGACAACGCTGACTCAACAGCACGTGTTGTGCGGCTTATTCTCCGTGATGGGGTAAGCCTTGAACGCATACCACACCAAATGCGCATCGGAAACGGAACAGTACTCGTCATAGTGCCAGGCCGTGCACCCATCTGTCTACTCTGTCGTGCTACAGGACATATCCGCCGTGACTGTAAAGTGCCCAGATGCAATAAGTGCCGTGCCTATGGGCACGAAGAGGCGGAATGTGCAAGGTCCTATGCTCGAGCCGCTTTTCGAGGAACGGCAGAAAGCAGCGAGTTGGTAATGAACGAAGATGAAGCGGAACAGGCTGCTGCGAACGCGGCTTGAGACGCTGAGACAGAAGCAGACGCAGCTAACGTGAGTGGCACACTGGCACCCAAGAAGGTAGCCAGGGACAAAAGCCAGCGTCTCTGTCTGCTGCATCCGAGGAGGCTCCGGCAATATCAGCGAATACGGCGACAGCCCTTCCTTTTTCATCCCCCTTCCCCCTACCCACAAGAGAGGCTTGGGAGGAGTTCCTGCTTGGCTGCTCTACTCTGGACGCTCAACGCTCCCTGGTGGCCCGTGCCCGAGCGGCGATCATTTCCAGTGGACTTCCGGAATAGGGAGACCACCCAAGTGCTTCTGTAGAGCAACTCTCTGTAATTTTCTGATTAAATGTTTCTCCACCACCACCACCACCACCACCACGCGAAGGACGGAGGCGTCGCGTCTAGCGAGAAAGAGCGTGACCATGTGCTGACGCGAGCTAGTGTTTCCGCTGCTTCAACGGGAACATCGATGGCAGAAGCTGAAGAGGTGGGCGACGTGGCGGCTAGTGTGGAAGACGACCACGCAGCGTCGATGGATCTAGACAGCACGTCATCTAAGCGTCGCCTTGACGGCGCAACCAGTGTTCTTCAGGAGCAGCGACTCCGTCAACCGGATCGTGAGTGGCGCGTCGCTGGGAAAAAGCCGCGTGTCACCAGAGCGCAACGCTCGTCGTTGCTTCCCCGCGACGACACTGAGAAGTCGTAAATACTGTTTCATCAGCACCACGCGGGATGTTAGTCTGTATGTTAAGGTGAGCACCATACTGTTTGCCTGGCTGCAATAACAAAACTAAAAATGGCTACCTTTGAAAAGCATATGCTTGTAGCGACATTAAACGTCAGAGGGCTGGCCTCAAGAAGGAGGCAAAATCAGCTTTACAGGTTAATTACCGAAAAAGATTTGGACATTGTAGCAGTTCAAGAAACTAAAATCGAAAGTCAAGAACAGACGGATAGTATGGTGCACCTCTTTACTAGTCGGTACGATGTATGTGTGTGTCATGCAGTGGGAAAGTCGGCGGGGTGTGTGCTGATGATACGTAGAAT
Source organism: Dermacentor silvarum (assembly GCF_013339745.2). Classification (NCBI taxonomy): domain Eukaryota; kingdom Metazoa; phylum Arthropoda; class Arachnida; order Ixodida; family Ixodidae; genus Dermacentor; species Dermacentor silvarum. Next base: position 126,799,043 of record NC_051158.1, on the reverse strand, counting down.
ATTGGGTGCAGTTGTAGAGAAAGTTGTGACATGTAATTTAGGCCATTTCATTGTTGTTACATCACATTATTTGAACGCAATTGGCGAATAATATGCGTTTATGCATATAGAAACGCGGAACAGAGAAAAATGTTTGAAGCTATCAGTAACTACTGTGTTACAGATCGGTTTGTAATTGTCATTGGTGACTTCAATTGCGTATGCATGGCAAACGACAAAACCAGCTCGACCCCTTATAGAGATGTCAGTGTTGTTCCTTTAAATAATATCATCAGTCAGCATTGTTTGGAAGACGTGGGTGAATGTTGTGGGTTTGGGAATGATATTCGCTTTACCCATTTTCAAGGTCAAAGCCACGCGCGGTTGGACCGCGCCTATTTATCTGCAGATTTAGTACCGTTGATCGGAGAATATCGGGTTCAGCCGGTATCATTTATCGATCACTGCCTCGTAACATTCCGTGTCGGAAAAAGAAAAGATAAAACGTGTAAATTTGTTTGGGAAAATTGGAAACTTAATGATAAGCTTTTAAAAGACGACGTTTTCATAAGGTATGTCACAAACGCAATCGCGAAATTTGACAAAGGATATTATAAAAAAGTTGGGGAACACTGGGAACTCTTTAAGCAAGAAGTAAAAATGAAGGCCATTGAAAGGTCAGGTGCCATAAAGCACAAGCAAGAATGTGTAGAAAAGGTGCTCCGAGCCAACCTCGGCACGTTCTTTTCAGAAGAGTGCAGACAGCCCGGCACGTTTACAGAAGACATAAGTACCATAAAGCAGAAATTGGAACTCATAGATAGAGAGAAGTACGAAGGCGCAGTAGTCAGAGCTCGGTCCGAGCGCTTAATGGGTGGGGAGTTCCCTACCAAGCGCGCACTAGGATTGGAAAAAAGTCGCGCGCACCTTAACGAAATAGCAAAAGTAGAGTGGAAAAACGCTAATATTACAGATAAGGAAGGTATCCAAAGAGCGTTTTATGAATACTACAGTGCATTATATTCGTGCATTGCAGTCGACGTAGACGCATTTAAAAATAAATTTCTTACTTTAATGCCGCGAGTAAGCGATGAGACGAAAGAAAATTTGGAAATGCCGATCTCACTGGAACAGGTTAAGAAAGCTATTAATGATCTCAATCCTGGGAAATCCCCGGGCCCAAATGGGCTTACAGCATCATTGTATAAGGTTCTAAGGGGAAAAGTAGCTGTAGTCTTAGTGTCACTCTTTAACGAGGCGTTTGATATATCAGTACTTCCACCATCATTTCGTACGTCAAACACTGTTCTTATACCTAAGGTTAAAGACAAGAATAAGCCCATGCAAGTTACTTCGTACAGACCGATATCACTTACAAACATAGACTACAAAATATTCATGAAAATTCTTGCCAAGAGGCTGCAAACTGTAATACAAGAATTAGTCGGTGAACACCAAACTTGTGGCATAAAAGGTCGATCAATAGTTACAAATATACATAAAGCCCGTTCCGTTCTGGAGTGTTGTGATGCTAATTCTGACAGCATTGCAATGCTACAGCTAGATCTTGAAAAAGCCTTTGATAGAGTACCTCACGATATACTGTTGGCGATATTACAACACGTGAACGTTGGATCCGTTTTGAGAGAGGGTGTCGCCATGGCGTATAGAGATTGCACGACGCGTTTGATAGTAAATAAGGTGGTTGGAGCGTGCATCAAAGTGGAACGCTCGGTACGTCAGGGATGCCCTCTCTCGCCATTGCTTTTTAACACGAAAGTGTTTTATGCCGGGGTCCACCAAGACTTCACTGACGTATTTCCGTCACGGAAATACGTCAGCTTACAATGTACACGAACATAATACAAAGAAAGAAACCAGAAGAAAAAGTTCCACAAACATGCAAAATTTGGAAATCGAACCCACGACCTCTCGGTCCGCGACGATAGATCGCCGAGCGTTTAACCCATTGCGCCACAAACGCATTTGCAGAGAGCTACACAGACGCGCCTTATATATCTAACACTCCTCCGTGTACCCGCGCTCTTGCTCGGGGCGGTGCCGCCGCCTACGAGCAGAAAAGAGAAGTACTGCATTATGACACTAACGCGCACCGACAGTGAACGCTTCGGTGGTCTCAGCACTACGACGCCTCGATGCCAGCATTCGAAGGGACGCTGGCATCAAGAAGCACTACCAACGCCACCTAGGTGGCGTTCACCGTGCTCAGCACAGCGGAGCGTGGCCTCCGCAATTAGCTCTGAAAATGTTTCTGAAGTTGATCGCGGAGGCTGCAATTACGACGCGCTGTACGCGCTGATTTGACTCGGTGACGATTCAATTACGTGCTTTGTCTTGCGCGTTGTATAGTGTGTCAGTTACGTGCTTCGTCTTTCGCGTTGTGCTAGCGTGTGCAGCGTAGTGCAGCTTCCATATGCACGACGGTTGCTCATGGTCATCGACGTTGGTAGTCGTGATGGAGGAGACGTGCCACCAGGCGTCAGCGTGGGTGCATCAACGCCTAAGGGCGCTTTAGCCACAAAACACCAATAGACATTATATATCAATGTGCAATAAACATTACACTACTTCTGTGAAGACACGTTTCACTTTCGTGTTCTATACCGATTCCTATATAAGAGGGATCAACCACATTTTTTTTTCCATGTACATTGAATCCTTTTGTTTGAGCATAATCAATAGCTCCACTATACGAGGATTCTGTCTCCATGCAGCGGAAGTACGTCTGCTTGCATATGCTGACGACATAGCACTATTTTGTGCTGATCATAAAAGCATCATTAATGCCGTTAAAGTTGTTAAATATTTCTGTGGGGTTAGTGGCAGCGCAATCAACTAGGGAAAGTGCTTGGGATTTTGGTATGGAAACTGGCCAACGACCCCAAACATGTTCTGCAACGTCAGGTGGGATACTACTCCAGCACCCTATTTAGGAGTGCCCTTGGAAAATTACAAGGACAGTGAGCCTTTGTGGCGGCGGAAAGTTGTCGAAGTGCGCGAAAAGGCTGATAACCTTAAGAGTTTTTACTGGTCAATTTTTGCGAGAGCAACGATGTGTAATTTGTTTTTAATAGGCAAGCTTTGGTACATAATGCAAGTAATTGATTGTTCACGCGTGAATGTGCAAAAGTTGCATAGAGTTCTTGCCGTTTTCATTTGGGGATCTACGTGGGAGCGCACACGGCGAACCAACCTGTTTCGACGTGTGCGCTACGGAGGATTGAGTCTGTCGCACCTCTATATAAGGCAGTTAGTAAACCGATTCATGTTTTTTCGCGATGTACCAGACCCCTTTTTACGAACTGTTTGTCAAATTAGACTAGGAAGAGTATTACCAAACTTTGTAGTCACATCGGAAAGTATGTCGGGAGGCCTGGGTGGATACCTAAAAGAGGTCTACCTGTCATGTATTTTCCTTCAGGCTCGTTTTTCATTGGACTATCTTTGGACTGTGTCGCGGAAAAAACTATACAAGGATCTGTGTGACATTGTCTTACCAGTTCCTCTGTATAGATCACAATGCTGTGCCGGACCATGGGCAAACGTTCTTAAACGAGTGAAAAGCATGAGTGTACCAGGAGGAGGAGGAGGAATAAACATTTATTGCGGAACCAGCACTTTAAGATGGCCGGGCCTAAGCCTCCCATGAGGGGACGTCGAGGGCTTGCCTCGCCGCCGCCTCACGGGCGTGCTGGGTCGCCCAGGTTTGGTCGTCGAGGGCGGAGCTCCGCAGAGCCTCACGCAACCTCGACGAGAGGGTCGTGGTGTTAATGTGTGTGTGGGAGTCCCCAGCACAGTACACACACATTAACACCACGACCCTCTCGTCGAGGTTGCGTGAGGCTCTGCGGAGCTCCGCCCTCGACGACCAAACCTGGGCGACCCAGCACGCCCGTGAGGCGGCGGCGAGGAGGAGTTAAAAAACATTTTTCTTCAAATTGCATACAAATACATTAGATGTGAAGACTTATTTGGAAGAAAAGGGATTTTTTGTACCTTGGGGGACTCACTGTTTCATTTGTCGGAAGCCAGAAACGATCGAGCGTGTATTCCTAGACTGTAGGGAAGCATTTTTCTTCTGGGACATCTTACAACGTACTCTCAAGAAAGACCTACCTGTGGACTCATTCGGTATACGATTTTTGCCAGTTGAACATGAGGATGGTATTCCATTTGACCTCATTATGCTCCTGGGCCTGCACAGCATTTGGCGATCTAGGATGGCAGTGCGGAACGCTGACATAGACGCGAAACCGATACGGCTATATTTCAAGGCAAGCATTCATAGAATTATTACTCTGTACAAGTTTCAAACCCCAGAGCCTGAATGGCTCCCAAGAAGTGGAGCATTGTTAAACATGCCCGAATATTAACGGGATAGCGCTAAGCCAGTTCCAGGAGTCTGTTCCCTCGAATGTATGTTTTTGTGTAATTGTGCTGTCCAATGTGGCAATAAAGAAAAAAAAAAGCTTCGTGGCATAGTGGTTAGCGCCGCGCGTTCGGAAGCGAGGGGTCCCTGGTTCGATTCCGCGCTACGGACACCACTTTCGGAATTTTTTTTTTCATGAAAGTAGACGTGGCTACCTACTACGACGACGACTACTACTACTAGTACTTCTACTACTAGTACATACTACAGAGGAGGGACAGACCCACACCCTAAGGAGCTTCGCCCCTAAAAAGGTGCGGCCTGCCCGTATGCATACCCCCGTATTCATAAACGCTCCTCGACTTGAACATGACTTGCCACCGCCTTGGGCAGCGCCTTCGAAACGCGTTGAAGGCGGTGGCAAGTCAAGTTCAAGTCGAGGAGCGTTTATGAATACGGGCGTTATACTCTCTCAGCAGTCATGTGATGGCGTCGGCAAACGCGGTGCACGTTCCGGCATGTGTAAACGGCTGCGTAAGACGCTGTGGCCTCTCCCCCTTACTAGAGAGTACTGCACGTTTCTAACGCGTTTGTGCTAGCGTCCCCTTAAGCGGCAGATGGTGCAATTATAATGAAGGGCGCTGTTATAAAATAGGAATGACGTCACATATGGCGCGTTTCATTGGTGGAAGTCAAGGTTCGATTTAGTGCGGGGAGACTGGGCGAATTACACGGAAGATTCACGGTTTACCGATGATTCCCTCCGGAGCTTCGCCCACTCATCATCATTCACCCCGTGGATATGCGGTGTTTTTTTTTTTTTATCCAGCGGCCGTTGATGATTATCATGCTGAGTGTGATGGTTGCTTTCGCCACAGGATTTACGGCACCCAGCATTGCTCGGTAGCTTTGTTGTGGCGCTGCTAAGCACGAGGTCTCGGTATGAAATCCCGGCCATGACAGCCGCGCATTGATAGGGCGAAATACAACAAAAAGGCATTGTAGAGTGCATTGGGTGCACGCAAGTTAAAGAACTCCAGGTGGCCAAAATTATTCCGGAATCCCCCACTGCAGCTAGCTTCATAAACATATAGTGCTTCTTGTTATATCGATAATCATATCGAGCATATTCATTTTTCAATCTCTTAATTTACGGCAAACTGCAAGGCAAATAGCAATCTAAACATTCGGTCACTACTAAAAAACTTCACCGGACACGGCCTCCCAACCGCAGACACTTTTATCTCCCCGAAACTATAGAATCAGTGTTCAGCAGATATGGTTGTATCAAGAAAGCGACTACTTCCTTCTCAATACAATCAATGAATATTTTAATTAAATTCTAGGATTTTACGTGCCAACACCACAATATTACCGCTAGCATTGCGAGAACAAAGACGACCGCCACATCCTAACTGTGTTTCAAAGAGCCGCCACACCGCAAGCGTCGAGCAAAGCACCGCAAGACAACGCTGGGCCGGTGCTGACAGACCAGCGACTCGTGCGCGAGAATCGTGCGACTGGCACGCGACAGGAGGCGACAAAAAGGAAAACGAGGTTCGAAGAAATGAAGCTCGAGGGACGCTTTGTTGAGTGTACAACCTTTAGTTGACGGGCACAAGTTCACCCAAAATAAATTAGTTTTTATAGAAACGGCTGTCGTAACTGTTGGTTACATATCTGGTGGAGGTGCGGGGTATGATTCCAAGGCCCACACGCGCCAGGGAAGGTAGCCTGGATCCCCGAAGTTTGGAGCCAACGGAATTAACGCCTGTCCACCAACGGACAAGTCGCCGCATACGAGGTGAGGACCCCGAGTTTGGCCCTGTCGCCGATTAACCAAGGCCAGCGGCGGCAGTCAGCCTAGGAGCCAGTGCGATGGCTACTCAAATGATCCCTCCTCACGTCGTCGTTGACTCACCCCTGACGCCAGAATCCTTTCACGGAGACACATTCGAGGATGGCGAGGACTGACTCGAAAAGTTTGAGCGTGTCGCCAGATGTAACGGTTGGGACGAAACAAAGAAACTCCGTTCTGTGTACTTTGCGCTGGAGGAATCTGCACGCACGTGGTTTCAAGACCACGAAGCGTCGTTATCATCGTGGAACGACTTACGACGGGTGCTTCTTGCAACGTACCCGAGCAGGGACCGCAGAGAGAGGGCAAAAGCCGCTCTTCAGGCGACGCACCAGCGGAACAATGAAAGTGTGACCATGTACACTGAAGACATGTCCCACCTCTTCCGCCGAGCCGACCCAAACATGGCTGAGGACAAGAAATTGCGGCACCTAATGCGCGGTGTGAAACAGGAGCTCTTTGCCGGCCTGGTTCGTAATCCTCCCCGCACTTTTTTTTTATCAGAGGCTACGACGAAGGAGAAGACGCTGCAGCAGCGTGCGAGGCAGTACAACAGAGATGTAGACGTCGCATCATTTGAGATTGGGTCAGGAGCCCTCCCCAACAACATGGACATCCTACGTGAAATAGTGAGGTCCATCGTAAGGGAAGAGCTGCAGAAACTTCAGCTGGCCCAAAGCCCTCCTACGGTGTCCTCACTTGCTGATGTCATACGCGAAGAAGTCCGGCAAGTAATTTGCGAGCCAGAGCCTCAGGAACGGCCCCGCGCACAACCGAGCGTCAGCCAAGGATATCGTACGCCCAAGTTTTACGTCATGACCTAGGACGCACCGACTTTGGACGAACCGCCGCAACACCCCAGGGACTTCCTCGCAATGTGCCGCCCATGGCGAAAGGAAGAATACGCAAAAGCGATGTATGGCGCACTGCAGACCGACGTCCCCTCTGCTACCACTGCGGAGAGGCTGGTCACCTATATCGGGAATGCCAATATCGCCGAGTAGGACTGCGTGGCTTCTCTGTGAATGCACCTTGCCCTCGAAACGGTGAGCGTCCTTATGGCATTCAGGCATTTTTATCTACGCGCCAGACTATTCGGAACCCCCCGCAACATGACCCCCGATCGGCAGCGCCTATGCGTTATAGGTCGCCCTGTCCGCGTCCATCTTCCAATTCACCGAGGCGTCGCTCACCAAGTCCGCGACGGGAAAACTAGACGCAGCGACCTGTGGAGGTAAGGCCGCTGACGCCCGGAAAACCGAAGGCCCTCCATCGCCAATCCGACAAAACGACGGCAGTGACGAAACGACGAACAAGTGCGGCGGTGACGCCGTTACTTCTGAGTTGCGTGTCATCATCGATGACTTCGAAAAGACTGCGTTGATAGACACTGGTGCGGACTATTCGGTTATTAGCAGTGTATTCGCTCGAAAATTGAAGAAGGTATTGACCCATTGGACCGGATCTCGAATACGTACAGCCGGGGGATACTTAGTCGACCCCGTAGGAATGTGCACAGAAGAGAT